>NW_006996900.1:0-3151 GCF_000164805.1 Carlito syrichta
TCTAGCTAGCAGCTAGCCAGCTGAATTAACTAGGTGCATTGAACAGCTAGCCTGCTGACTAGCATGCTGACTAATCTAGCTAGCTACCTACCTAGACAGATGGCTAGACAGCTGACTAAACTAGCTATCTTAACCAGTTAGCAAGTTGGTTATCAGCTGACCTAAGTTGCTGACATCACTAGCTAGCCAAGTAGCTATCTAGCTGACTTAACTATCTAGTTGACTACCTTGCAAATTGGCTAGCCAGTTCTTTTATCTAGCTCAATTAACCAACTAACCAGCTAAGTAGCCAACTCACATAACTAGTTCACTGCCAAGCTATCCAGCTGGATAGCCAGCTGACTTAACTAACTGACTTAACCAGCTAGCTACCTAGATAGCTAGCTGAATTAAATAGTTGGCTAACTAGCTAGCTACCTAGCTAGGCAGTTGACATATTGTTAGCTAACTAGCTAGATACCTAGCTAGCAAGTTGACTTAAAGAGTTAGCTAACTAGCTAGCTAGCTGACTTAACAAGCTAGCTAACTAGTTAGCTTACTCATTATATAATGTGCTAGATAGGAGACATAATCATCTGACTTAACTCATTAGCTAATGAGCTAGATAGTTGACACATCCAGCTGACTTAACTCATTAGCTAACTAGCTAACTTGCCTACTCAAGCATCTGAGTCAAATCTGAGGGCCTGCTTTATTTCGTGTTCAGGTACTGGGCTTCTTGCTTAATGTCTACCTGTAAGTCTCTGAGTACAGAAAGCCCTTATCAGGACAATATCAAGGACGGTTGGTGGCTGGAGATGTTAACGCCTGGAGGAAATGACCATAGTCTTTCGACTAGAGCTGCACCACCTCTCAACGTACCTGCTTGCCCCTTCAATGACATGGCAAAGGACTGGTCACTCGTCCAGTGAGATACTGGATTCCCAAAATGGAGAGACTATGCTTATAACTCTAAAGTGGACTATCCTGTACCTGGTAAAAGACTATATATTAGTGACTGGGGTTTTTAATGGCTCTACGCTTGCCACAGCTAGGTGACAATCCAATGGATGGGTGCCTCCAGTACTGTCCATCAAGTACGGCATCTGGCAGATTATTCAGCATCATCTATGGAGAGCTCTCGCAGTCCCTTCAAACCATTCTTCTTGTCTAGATCTGTTGGACAAACTCAGTCATATTTTATTAGAGTATACTTATAATCTCGTTATATATTTCTTATTTAGAATGAATATCAAACTGTTAAAATTGTTTATCGTGCTAATGTTTATAAGATATCTTGTACTGAATGAATTTTACTAGTTGTTTAACCAACAGCTTTTATGAGGGATTTGTCATTCTTAAGCAACTCCCCTATTTGATAGTCACCATATCTTTGTCATCCCGTTGATATGCTGAATATGGTTTACAGACATTGTATGAGGTTAATGCTGTGTTAGAAAGACCGAATTTTTTTTAGCTACTTTAATTTTAGGAATTACAGCATTAATAAGCTATTGCAACTTTAGTAACAGTTTCAGCTGTAGCTCTAAGGAAATTCGTACAGTTACCTTTGGTGATCAGTTATCTAAGAATGTTTTTATTGCATTAGCTACTCAAGAGATTATAGATTGAAAGTTAGAGTGCAAAGTTAATGCTTTAGAGGAGACAGTTTTAGCAGTAGGACAAGAGCTTGTAACTTTAAAGATAAAATTGACTCTTCGATGTCACTCTGAGGTTAAGTGGATTTACTTCACTCCTTTGGAGGTGAATAAGTCTGTCCATAATTGGGACAAGATAAAGAATCATATCCTTGGAATTTGGAATCATTCGGACTTCAGTATAGACCTTACTAAATTACATCAAGACATGCAGGACATGACTGTTGCTCAAAAGCAGTTCCAGTCCTATAAAATGGCTAGCTCCATATTTAATAACTTCTCATTGTTTGTTAATCAAAAGTCATTGATGTCTATACTCATTAATGTGGAAATTTGCGGGACAGTGATTCTTGCGTTGCTATGCCTACTTCCAGTTATTTTCAGAGTACCGAAGAAGAACATTTCTTAGCTCAACACCGAGTTTCATGGTTTTGTGCTAAAAAATAATAAAAGGGGGAGATGATGGGAGCCGGCCATGGAAGCCCACTGAGTGTTAGGGATCAGGGAGGGCTGTGGATCCCGAGACTGCTAGGATGTGTTGGGAGCCATTGACCCCATTTTCCTCCTCCTTTTACCATGCAGCACAAGCAACCTAAAGGAACTCTGCTGGCCTAAGCTGAAGGCTCTGTGACTGTTACAGGCATGGCTCACTCTAGAAACCCATTGTTCCTGTTTCCCATAAACTGTGGTTTTGGCTTAGGTATTAGGTATAATTCAAATTTAGGACACATTTGGGAGCCTTTCATATGGTACAAGCCTCTTCATAAGATTTTAAAGTATAATTGTAGAAGTAGTATATGCTTACAGAGAGCTGTTTTCAGCTTTTTAATGGTATAGATGACTATCTAGAGTTATCAGAAATGGCCCAGCACAAAGTTAGGGCTGGGTCACATTTCTGAGGGCCCAGCGTATATTTTGGACTGGGCTGCATTCTTTTAGGCCGGAGTTAGCTACAGTTAGTGTAGGGTTTTTCGACCTATTATAGAAATTGAATATATTTTATTCATAGAAAATATTGTAGAATAGGTCATGCTAACATCAGGGAATCATGTTAGTTCAAGCATGTTCAATCATGATATTTTAAGGTTTAATAAGAATACAGTTAACTTTAGAAATTTCATTGTCTCCATTTTCTACTATTGTGGTTTTGGCCTTAGTACATTTACAGTTTATATTTGGGTTTTAATTTTAGAAGCGTTATTGTTGATGATCAGTTTTATATATTAAGATCAGGAATTAGAAACGCTCATAGAAATTGGGATAGATATATTGGACTTTAGAATAGCCACTTTGGTAAGAGATTGTAGTCTATTGTTCCAAAAAGTGGCCCACCGTGTGTCTTGGACTGGGCCACATCCTATAGAGTCCAGCGTGATTTTTGGACCAGGCCACATTCTTTAGGAATTGGTTTAAGCTATAATTAAGGAGCTTCCATAGCATTGTGTAAGTGGTATTAGCATAGAATAGAAAGGTAATAAAACTTAAGTTAGTCATCATGGGAATTGAGTGAGCTT
>NW_006996901.1:0-532 GCF_000164805.1 Carlito syrichta
CAGCTCACTTGACTAGCTCACTTAACTAGTTAGCCAACTGATTGCCTGCTGACTTAACTAGCTGACTTAACCAGCTAACCAGCTGGGTCACCAGCTGACTTAACAGGTGAGCTACCTATCTAGCCAGTTGGCTATCCACTTGAACTAACTAGCTGTCCTAACCAGATAGCTATCAGGGTATCCAGCTGACTGACTCAATTAGCTGATTTAACTAGTTAGCCAGCAGGCAAGGCAGTCGACTTAACTAGCTGATATCACTAGCTAGCCAGGTGGCTAGCCAGCTGAATTAACCAGCTAGCTACCTACGTATCCTGCTGGCTTGCTAGCTGACTTAACTAACTAGCTACACAGCTAACCAGGTAGCTAGTGAGCTGACTTTACTAGGTTACATAACTAGATGGCTAACTGGCTAGCCAGCTGACTTAACTAGCTTGCTACCTAGCAAGCCAGCTGGCTAACGAGCTGACTTAACTAGCTGACTTAACTAGCTAGCTACCTAGCTAGCCACCTGATTTAATTAGTTGGCTAACTA
>NW_006996902.1:0-473 GCF_000164805.1 Carlito syrichta
GTCACATTAAAATCTTACCTAATGTGTTTATCTTACAGGGAAAGGAAGGGGAAATATCAGGGTTCTTATTTAAATGAAGTCACAGCCTAATGATCCCCAGATAGGTGGATCATATATATTTTACTCATAACATTACAAAAAGAAAAGGGAGGTTTAGAAAGGTGATAAATTTTTTCCAACATTACAAATCTATCAAAAGGCATTGCTTGCATTTTAATCCAGGAACTCTGCCCTTAATCTTTCATTCTTTCCAGCATCTATCCATTTTTACAAGCTTTGTTTTTTTATTTTTTATTTTTTGAGTTGGGGTCTTACTCTGTTGCCCAGGCTGCAGTGCAGTGGCACACTCACAGCCACCCTAGCCTCAACCTGCTGGTCTCAGGTGATCCTTCCATCTCAGCCTTCCAAGTAACTGGAACTACAAGTGCACACCACCACACTCAGCTAATTTTCTTTTTAAAATTTATTGCAGA
>NW_006996903.1:0-660 GCF_000164805.1 Carlito syrichta
TTAACAAGCTACCTTGCTAGCCAGCTGAATTAACTAGCTGAAATAACTAGTTACCCAGCTATCTATTAATCTGACTTAACTAGCTTTTTAACTAGCTAGTAGCTGGCTAGCCAACTGACTAAACTAGGTAACTTAACTAGCTAGACAGCTGGCTAGCCAGCTGACTTAACTAGATAGCTACCATGATAGACAGCTGGCTAGCCAGCTAACTTAACTGGCTTAACTCACTAGCCAGCTGACTTAACTAGTTGGCTTAACTAGCTAGCTACATAGCTAGCCAGTTGACTTAAGTAGCTGACTTATCTAGCTAGCAACCTAGCTTGCCAGCTGACTGGCCAGCTGAATTAACTAGCTGATTTAACCAGCTAGCCAGCTCACTAGCCAGCTGACTTAACTAGCTGACTTAACTAGCTAGCCAGCTGTCTGGCCAGCTGAATTAACTGGCTGACTTAAAACAGCTAAAACAGCTGGCTACCAAGCTGATTAAACTAGCTAGCTACCTAGATAGAGAGCTGGGGAAGCCAGCTGAATTAACTACCTGACTTAACTAGCTAGCCCGCTGGGCTAGCCAGCTGACTTAACTAGCTTGCTACCTAAATAGACAGCTGGCTAGCCAGCTGACTTAACTAGTTGACTTAACCAGCTAGCCAACTGGGGTAG
>NW_006996904.1:0-882 GCF_000164805.1 Carlito syrichta
CACATCTGTAGCATTTAATCAAAATTAACCAGTCGAAAATACAGAGTCCACCAAGAAAATGTTAACAAATTTTAAGAATGGAAAAAGCTGTATTAAATTATGATACTGATTTATTTTGTAAAATTTTTAATTTTATTATGCATTCTGCCTTCTGAATAGCACTTAGGTACACAGAATTTCAAGGTTCAGTTATCTAAGAATGATATAGATCTGGAATCTCAAAAAGTTTCAATTTAGGCAGAAAAAAACATTCAGAATTTATGTGAGAAAAACTGTAGTTGTCAATTTTGAAGGCAGATATATACCATGCATTCTAATGTATTAAAAGGAAAAAGAGTTATCATTGGCATATTATACACTTCTTAAAAAAATCAGTCCCGAGGGAGGGGGCAAGATGGCGACCTGGCAACCCGGTGTCTGAAGCCCTCTGCAAGGGAGATCTGCAGTGGGTCTCTGACTCTCGCCCCCGGGAGGCTGGGGACCCCAGCATTGCAGCCTACTCCTCAAACAGAGCTCGGCCATCGCTATCACTGGAACATCGCAAGGACTGGACATTTTTACTGCATCGTCCTCTCCCGCTGCTGCCGCAGCCCCTCCCCCCACCAGCGCTGCTGCCGCCGCCGCCGCCGCCGTCGCCGCCACCGCGCCCGCCGCGGCCTCTGGCACGGGTAGCTCATCACAACCCGGCCGGAGGAGATCCACATCAAACCGCTTCAGGGAAGATCTGCCGGGATCGCTGCCACCGCTCCTGCGACGGAGACTGTCCTGCCCACCCGGCGCGTGGCTCCTGTTGCCTGCTCAGAGGCAGGCAGCCATCTTGTTCCTGTCCGGCCCCACCCCCTCTGGGGCGAGCAGATGAGATAGCACTACCTGCTGGCGATT
>NW_006996905.1:0-384 GCF_000164805.1 Carlito syrichta
CCTCCCACAGCGGGAGGAGACCCAAAGAGGTTGCCCTGTATACACATTTTAAGAGATGTTATCTATGTATTACTTTTTGAAATTGAGTTAAATTATGGTAGCAATGTGTAGTATGATGTTCGCTCAACCATACTTTTCCCATTTTCTTTAACTGCCCTGCCTGTTGCATCGTGACGCTAACATTTATTTGATTAATGCTATTTTTTTTTTTTTGAGTTGGAGTCTCACTCTGTCGCCCAGACTGGAGTGCAGTGGCCGCTCTGGGCCACCGCAGCCTCACCCTGCTGGGCTCCGGCGATCCTTCTGCCTCAGCCTTCCAAGTAGCTGGAACTACAGGCATGCGCTACCACGCCCGGCTAATTTTTTGATTTATTGCAAAGATGA
>NW_006996906.1:0-634 GCF_000164805.1 Carlito syrichta
AGGACTCATCCCTCTCCCGGAGACATCTTCTTTCCTCCAATTCCATTTCTCCAGACTCTAAAGCCAGACGATCTGTGAACACACCACACCCAGTTGAGAATCTGTGTACGATTCTGGTGTTTTTGGAGACAGGATCTTGTTCTGTTGCCTAGGCTGGGGCCCAGGACATAACTGGCCTTCACAGCCAGGCTTGATATCATAGGGATGAGGGATCAAGGCAAGGCTCAGGGGTTCAGCCTCATCATTCCAGTGCTTTGTGAGAATAAGGCCAGTGGCTTTCCCAAGCCCATGAACTGAGACCTGCCCATATACCTCAGTGTGCCCTCTTCTCTACCATCCATCCTAAATGAGCCAGGTGTTGTGGCACAGGCTTGTCCTTCTGGCTCTGTGGAAGGCAGGGGTAAGTCTCACCAGAGCCCGTCGTGCTGAAGCTGCATTTTTTTTTTTAGTGAGCCACTGCCCTCCAGCTTGTGCAACGGAGTGAGACTCAAACTCAAAGAAAAAAAAGGAAAAAAGGTAACCAAAGAAGAGAATCCATTTTGTGTATGGTGTTGGGATCATCGTGAACAGACAGATATCACTTGGGGAAAAAGGACCCAGCCTTTGGCCCAGGATTCCTGAAAGATGGTGAATT
>NW_006996907.1:0-721 GCF_000164805.1 Carlito syrichta
AACATAACTGAACAACTGGGCAAAAAGAAATAAAACTCTGTTGAATATAAATGATTTTTTTTAAAAAAATCTATTACTAATTGTAATAACATTAGAAAAACTATAGCCAAACTTTCAATATTGTCACATTTGTGGCAATACTTTTATCTTTGAGTTTATGAATGTCCTAAATAGGAATTTAAGGATTTTATTTTATATAGGGTCTATTTTTTACAATTTAGTTAACAGTAAAATGTTTGCCTAGATTATTCTGGTATATTCTTCCTATTTTATCATTTTACTATTATTACAATTATAATGCAATAGCAATGTTTCTCTTACATGGTACGTAACCTCTTTTGCTATTCTGATCTTCTAAAGTGGTACTGTTGGGACTCAGAACACAAAGCCCCAATGCCTGGCTCTTTGGCCTGCTTCATCCTTTGAACCAAAGGAGATTAAGCCCTCAGAAGCAGCTTCAGAAGCAAGGTCCCTCTGGCTTCTCTTGCCTTCCCATCTCCCCCCTCGTTTCCCCCTGAAATTAGTCATAGAAACCAGAATCTCTCTTCCCGAAGGTAGGTCATAGAAACTAGAATTCCTCTACCCCAAAGCAAGCCAAAAGACCTAGAAAAGGTCACTCACTCCCTTCTCCTTTGATGACCCCATAAACCAAAAAGTGACTGAGATTATCTCAATCAATTTAGAGGTCTATTTTGCCAGTGTGGAGGATGCTCCTGGAAAG
>NW_006996908.1:0-8134 GCF_000164805.1 Carlito syrichta
ATCACAGAAACAAAAAAAACTGAGTACCACTCATAAGTGGACCCTCATAAGTGGACCCTCTACACCTATCATAATTCTACAAAAAAGGAATTGGCAGTGGTAAGACACTGCCACAAGAGTGAGGAGGGTGACATATAATGCCTATATTTTATTATCACCTTGAAAATCAGTCAGATTTTCATCAGCCTCAGAAAAATGTTATATAAAATTAAATGAGTGTGGCAGCTCACTGAACTTTTTTTTAATGTAGGTAGGCACTACAACCTAAAGTATTGTCTTTTGCCACTTGTTTTTAATTGTGCAGCACAATGTCATCAATGGCATCTGAAATTTTTAAAAGCACATAAACACAAATGTCTTTGAAATTAAACACTTCCCACTCTATGACTTTATCAAGTTATATGAATGCTCTTTCAGAAGGAACTTGTCACAACCTAAAGAAAGTACACAATATTCAGCTTACAATGAGAACAAAGACGTTTCATCCTCATATGGTAATTGTTCATGATTTTGTTCCTCACGTGAGACCAGTTTTAATAGCATGAGTCAGAAAAGCTCATTCTGTGTACAGCTAAGGCAGACACCTACCCTTTGCCAGAGACCATCCCTAAGGGTTTTGATCTCCAGCCAAAGGCTGAAGAAAAGAGTGCAAAGTCATCCCAAGTTGAGATATAGTGGATCTTCTGGCTCTTGAGCAGAATAATTCGCATCTGTTACATATGGATGCTTCCTTCCTCCCCAGAATATTCAGTTAGTAAGAGAACTCTGAAGAAATTCTGACTTAGCAATTCTAATCACTAGAACAATTCCTCAATCATCATTTACAGATAATCATTTTTTGGTGATGACTAATGTGAGTGACCACAAGCATGTTATGTGACCCTTATTGGGCTACATTCTTGACAAATAATAATGGTTGACATAGCTATTAACTCAAGTAACTTGAGAAGAGGTCTTTTCCTGGTATTAACGGAGCCCTGGAAATTAAATCAGTTGCCTTAGTAACAGAACTTGGAGATTTAGAGTTGAGGGAAGCAACATAAAATAAAAACTTAGAGAAGTTTATAGAAAGTCATAATTGTTATATTTGGGAATAATAATGTTCTTCTGTGGTCTAAACTTGGGAGGAAAATCACAGTAAGTTGAAAATAGTTAATTAATGAAGAAAGTTTTATACCTCAAATGATAATGAGAATTTAGATAAACAGAGAAGTTACTACTCAAATTCATTATTTGTGATTTGATTTGAAAATGCTGCTTAGGAAGATAAAAATTATAGCTTGAGAAAAAAATAAAATACAATAAAACAGTGGAAACAGGAAGCCCCAAAGGTAAACAGTTGTTTTATGCTACATGAAAATTTGACTGTTGTTTTCCTACTTTCTGGAAGTGAGTATCTGTAGCCTTCCCTGTATAGTATTTATGTCCTATTCACGCCTCACTATTGTTCACAGTGTTGAGTGAGATGAGGTTGTGGGGTGGGGTGGTTATTCAGGTTGCCTAGAGTCTGAATTAGATTAGGAGATCTTGAACATTAAGCTGTCTCCATCACAGAAGAATGCTTGTGAATGTTGGTGGTAAAATTAATATATGTTGCATGTGATGGAAATGTGGATTGATTTAGCTAAGAGTAGACAGTTGCCAAGTGTGTACTCCAAGATGGTCATTGACTCTTTCATCTAATAAGTCCCTCCAATAGTCTGATGTTAGCAATTCTTCTATTAGACTTATTGTCATATTTTTCTCCTTTTTAAATTTTAATGGGCCTATCATTGTGGCTAAGTGACACTGTGTGTCTTTTGAGTATATAACAAGTCAAACAAAGTTATAAAATATCTTCCTGGTAGTCTTGTAGAAGTGTAGATTGAGTAAAGCAGGAACACATACAGAGTCACAGCCTCAGCTAAAGAAGCAGCCATATCTGACATCAGCTACCTTTATCATGATTCATCCCTGGCTACCATCTGACTGCATCCACTTAAGAAATCCTAAACAGAATTGATTAGCTTAGGAAACACCTACAATCATAAAGATAAAACTACAATGATGTCAATTTTAATATGCCATTAAACTTAGGGCGATATATTTTGAATTCATAGTAACTGGATTCTAAGTCATAAATATATTTGTAGAAGGAATATGGAAGTAAAAAGTCATCTGTTGATAAAACTTAAATCTGGGTAAAGTGCTTCTTAAACTATTTTTGCCATTTTCTTTATGTTGCATATTATGATAATGCAAAAGCTTACATAAAATATGTTCAACAAAACCAGATAGAAATGTATATAATGTTATAAAAAGAAACTTCAATAAATGGAAGATTGTACTATGTTAATGAATTGTGTGATTTAATATTGTATATTTCGCAAAAATTTGTTGAAAACATTCAAAATAAAAATATGTATGGACATTGAAAAAGCAAAATATAGTCAGAATATTACTGAATTAGACAAAAATAGTTGGAAGACTGAGACTACCCAATACCAAAGCCTATAATAAGTGATGGTAATTAAGAGTATGGTGTCATTGAATTGTTTAAAAAGAAAGCCAGTTCAGTCAGTTTGAAAACTCAGAAACTGATCCAAACATTTACAGTTATTTAATTTGCAATAAAAATTCCATCACAATGTGATAGTAAATGCAAAAATAAATTAATTGTACTGGATCAGTTGGATTTTCATATTAAATCAAAATAAACTTGAATATGGACCAGGTGCAGTGGCTCACACCTATACTCTCAGCACTTTAGGAGGCCAAGGTGAGAGGCTTACCTGAGCCCATGGGTTCGAGACTGGCCTGGGCAACTTGGTGAGATCTCATCTCTATAGTAAATCAAAAAATTAACCAGTCATGTTTGTGCATGCTTGTGATTCCAGCTACTTGGAAGGCTGAGGCAGAGGGATCGCCTGAGCCCAGCAGGTCAAGGCTGTGGTGACCTTCAGTGTGCCACTGTACTCCAGCCTGGAAAACAGAGTGAGACTCCACCTCAAAAAAATTTTTAATGAAAAATTTAAAAAATAAACTTGAATGTCTGTACTTTACCGTATACAAAAGTCAATGATGATTGGAATCATAAATATAAATATGAAAGATCAGAAACAATCTCAATTCATCCTAATGTAACCCAGCCTTAACCCTAACCCAAGCCACCTTAACCATAATCCTATCTCTAGCTATCCCTAAACCTATTCTATCCCTATTCCTAGCATCAATATAAACCCAGTGCTAAACTTGACCTTAACCCAAGTTCTAACTTTAACACTACCATCAACCCTAACCTGAACCTTAGAACTAACACTGACCTCCCCTAACTCTATCATCATCCTAAGCATGAACCAAACCATAACCCTATGCTAGTCTTAAATTTAGCCTTAAATTTCATCATAGTCTTGTGCCTAACCCAAAACCTAAACCTAGACTACTTCCATTCCATACTCTGACTCTAAATGTAGCCTAACCCCAAACCTACCACTAGCACTGTAGCCGTGCCACTGCATTCCAGACTGTGTAATAGAACAGAACTTTATCTCTAAAAAAAAGAGCAAAATTATAAACAAGTAAGAGTAAAACAGAAAAACACAATATAAACTCAACCCTAATAATTAAATATTTTTACTAACAATTGAGTCATTAGAACAGAAGCAATGAAATATTAATTTAAAATAATATTTCTGGTCAGGCTCAGTGGCTGAGCCTGTAATACCAGCACTTTGGGAGGCTGAGGTGAGAGGATTGCCTTAGCCCATGGGTTGGAGACCCACCCAGGCAACTTGGTGAGACCTCTTCTTTACAACAAATCAAAGACTAGCCAGACATGGTAGTGTGTGCCTGTAGTTCCTGCTAGTTGGAAGGCTGAGGGAAGGATCACTGGGGTCCAGCAGGTTGAGGCCATGTTGGCTGGGAGCATGCAACTGCACTCCAGCCTGGGTGACGGAGTGAGACTCCAACTCAAAATAATAATAATAATAATAACAATAATAAAATAAAATAATATTTCCTACCTGCTAATTGTTAACAACTATTATATAAATTTAAGGGAGCTATAATTTTAACCACTGCTCTCCAGTCTGAATGACAGTGCAAGATGCTGTTTCTTAAAAAAAATCAAAGGAATCACACAATTCTACTCAAAAATTTATAAAATGAGAAAACACAAAGACTTTTGTGCATTAAAAATTATAATAAAATAAACATTCAAAATACCTAAGAATTATTATCATCAGAGATTAACGTCAGGCCTGCTTCAGAGTCCTAGTCTGCAAAACTAACTCACAATAATCAGTTTGAAATCATGTAGAGTTTTAAAAAATAAAAAGAATATACACACTCACACACATATATTATAAATCTTATATTGAACTACAGAAATAATCAAATATGAAAAAATATTTCAATTTTTAATTACATAGAAAGTATAACATACATGAAGATTTATAAAATAAAAACCCTTGAAAGATTTATTACAACTGATCAATAGTTGAAATAAAGTGGACCATACCAGAAGAAACTGTAGTTTGTATATGAAAAGGGGAGTTGGTAAAAGCTTCAAATCATCAAAACCTAAACAGTTAAACTAAAATGAAAATCTGTTGATAAATGCAAAGTCATTATGTAGAAATAATTCCTAAAATATAATATGTGGAATGCAATGCAATTTAATTATACAGAAGAAATCTGTGTATAAAAATGACAGAATCACTCATACAGAGATAGGAAGCTGTATTAAATGATGATGACAAGTTTGCGCACCATAGTACTTTCATACATGTTAATTTTTTTTTTTGAGTTGGAGTCTTATTCTGTTGCCCAGACTGGAGTGCAGTG
This sequence comes from Carlito syrichta, assembly GCF_000164805.1. Taxonomy (NCBI): domain Eukaryota; kingdom Metazoa; phylum Chordata; class Mammalia; order Primates; family Tarsiidae; genus Carlito; species Carlito syrichta. The sequence continues at coordinate 4,825 of NW_006996908.1, forward strand.
GCCACTCCTGGCCACTGCAGCCTCGACCTGCTAGGTTCTGGTGATCCTTCCACCTCAGCCTTCCAAGTAGCTGGAACTACAGGCGCACGCTACCATGCCCAGCTAATTTTTTGAATTATTGTAGAGATGAGGTCTCGCCAAGTTTCCCAGGTGGGCCTCGAACCCACGGGCTCAGGCAATCCACTAACCTCAGCCTCCAAAAGCATGGGATTACAGGCTGACCCACCGAGCCCGACCATGATAAAATTTAATGACCAAAAGTTTTGTTGACTTGGAAACTCAAAATTATAGATTTACGTAGGCATAACAAAAAGTTAATTATAGACATAGGCTCTTATGTTCTTCATTTACATTATCTTTTATTTGGAATGCACTCACAGTAGTTATAGATTAGTTTTATCTGCTCACGTCAGAGCGACAGAGTGAGACCCCAATTCAAAAAAAAAAAGAACTAACTTCTCAAGATCATTCTACTCTATATTAGGAGTTACAAAAATCCAGAAAAGTTCATCAGTCATAACAATTATAAAATGGACAACTTAGAAAATCTGAATTTTGAGAAATGGGCAAGATGGTGACAGAAGAGTGTAAGTGTTGGGAGTCTCTGTAAAGGTGAGTGTCCATAAAGACAGTCTGCGTGAGTGGGTGTGCACAGGCGGGTGAGTGGGAAAAATACAATTGAGAGGAGACTCGGGATAAAGCACCTGGTACACCCCTCTGCAAGTGATTGCAACACACCACTGTCCAGTGATCCTAGTCCCAAGTATACAGGATCATCTGCCATTCTTGGCTGTCTCTCAGGAGGAGGCAGCAGAGATCAGTTGCTTCTCATCACCTAGCCCATGTCACCACCTGTGAGAGTGGATTGGGCACCAGCTGTGAGAACCATGGAGAAGGCACAGCAAGGAAATCTGGAACCTAGCCCTGCCTCGAGTGAGAATAAATCAACTGCTGTCCTCTTCTCTGTCCCAGGACTAGACAGAGATCTCTGGTGGTCCGACCATCTCTGTTCAGCCTCCAGCCTGAGACCCAGAGGTGATCTCCGCACCCATCTGGGATGACCATTGCTGTCCCTGAGAGGAAACTTCAGGAGCTGACACAGAAAGACAGAGCCCCCAAATCCATGCTGGACTAGGTACAGACACATCTGATCTGAGTGGGAGACTTGGCGGTGGCAGCTGATGAGTAGCATGAGTCCAGATCTGATTGACCTGCCTCCCACAGCAGTTCATTGGGTGTCTCATCTGATTCACCCTCCTCTCACAGAAGTCCATGAGGCATCTGACACATGCTAAGAGTAAAATAGTCAGTTTGCATTGAGAGTGGGGAGAGGAGCTAGAGACCAGAGCCCACTCCCTACTGCACTGGCATCAGCAGAGCTTAGAAAAGGAACCTGAAGTTCCAAAAATTGTCACAAAGGAGCACTTTTTTGTCTTTCTTCTTTTCTTTTTTTTATCTGTTGTACTTGTTGTGTCTTTATTTGTTGTTGTGGTTTTTCAGTTTTTCTGTTTGCATATGGATATTTTTGAGGGTGAGTGCATCATCAGATTTTTTTGGTGTGTATGTTTGTTTGTATGCTTGCTTGTATGTTTTGGATTTTTAAATTTTATTTGGGGTTTTTTATTCTTTGTTTATTCATTAGTTGGTTTTCCTTATTCTTTTTCTATTTAATCTTCCTTCTTCTTTTTTTCATTTTTTCCCCTTTTCTTATCCCATTTTGCTTTCAGGGACATACATATACCTCAACTACATGGACATGTACTAAGGTGGTGGCAAGTGAGTTCCAGTGGGCCCACACACCTGTCAGTGGGTACTGTGCTCTGCAGATAGCTTCTGAACCACAGCTCTCCCCATCACACCTAAATCAACTCTCAAAACTATAAAACCCACAGCCTCCCACCCCCAGTCTGGCTTGAAAATTGAACAAATTCTGAGGATCTGCATAAGGAAGAAAAGAGGATTGAGTATATAGTAGTGGAAGCTAGCCTCCCATCACTGAGCAACAGAATTTAAAAAGGGGGAAAAAGGGGAAAAAATCACAAATGAAGAAGAACAAAATGAAGAACAATGGTTTCATCCAGACTGCTCGGAAGACAGCAATTGAAAATACTTTGGCTGGGCTCGGTGGCTCAGCCTGTAATCTTGTGCCTTTGGGAGGCTGAGGTGAGTGGATTGCCTGAGCCCATGGGTTTGAGACCCACCAGGGCAGCAAGACCTCATCTCTATAATAAATCAAAAATCAGCCGGGAGTGGTAGTGCATGCCTGTAATTCTGGCTACTTGGAAGGCTGAGACAGAAGGTATCACCGGAGCCCAGTAGGTTGAGGCTGCGGTGGCCGGGAGTGGCCACTGCACTCCAGTCTGGGCAACAGAGTGAGACTCCAACTCAAAAAAAAAAGAAAAGAAAAGAAAATACTTTGGAACTTAAACAATGAAGAATCCCTAGAATGACTTGTCTCAAACCACAAATTCAGATATCAAGATATTCATGGAAGAATGAATAGAAATGAGGAGAGAAAAGAGGAATGAATGAAGGAGTTGATAACTGAGATGATGGCAATAAAGAATAGAGTAAATAAAATAAATTAAAAACTAATAACATGGAAAGCAGAGTTAGCCAAGCAGAAGAAAGAATCACAGACCTTGAGGACCAAAATATGGCACTAACCCAAACTGTTAAAAACATAGAAAAGAAGCTTTAAAAGACAGAACAAAGCCTCCAAGAGATGTGTGACTATATCAAGAGGCCAAACCTATGATTAATTGGCATTCCTGAGGCAGATGCAGAGACAGAGAGCACCCTGGAACAAACATTCCAAGTAATTAGCAAAGAAAACTTCCCTCATCTCATCAGAGATGTGACCATTCAAATGCAAGTGATCCAGAGAAATCCTACAAGATATCAGGTGAGAAGACCAACTCCTAGACACACAGTAATCAACTTTCAAAGTACATAGAAAAAATAAATTCTAAAGGAAGAAAGAAAGGTCAGACTACCTGCTAGGAAATACTGATTAGAACAGTAGCAGACTTATCTATAGAAAAACTACAAGCTAAAGGAGACTGGAGTGCAATCTTAAAAGTTCTCAAAGATAAACCATTCCTACCAAGAATTTTCTAAGCAATTCAGCTAAGCTTCATCAGTAATGGAGAATTAAAATCCTTCCCAGACATTCAATCTCTAAGAGTTTACACCACCTCCTAACAAGCTCTACATGAAACACTTAAGAAAGTATTAAACACAGATGAAAGAAAAGAATGAGCACACTCTTCCCAAGAAAACAGGATAAAGATTGAAAATATATGTGTGA
>NW_006996909.1:0-695 GCF_000164805.1 Carlito syrichta
GCCTTCAGAGCATTCAACCCACTGCATTTATACTCTATCTCTAAACCCAGAGTACCTTGGCTCTGAAATAACATCAAATATAGGATGTGAACATCTCAATCACTTGAACTTGAATTAGAGTCCAGATCTAGGGTGATAGAATTACTAGCTGTGAGTTCTATAATTCTAAATTAGAAGGAAAAATCCCTTGGAATTTGCTATGGACTGGATTGTGTTCCCATCCATAATTTATATATTGACATCCTAATACCCAGGACTTCAGAATATGATAGTATTTGGAGATAGGACTTCTGAAATGGTAATTATACTAAGATAAAGTCATATGGGTGGACTTTAATCTGACTGCTGTTCACTCAAAAAAAGGAGATTAGGAAGCAGACATGCACATAGAAAAGATCATGTGAAAATACAAAGAAAAGATGGCCACCTATAAGTGAAAACGATAGACTCTCAGAAGAAATAAACTCACTGATAACTTGATCTTGAAATTTTAACCTCCAGAATGATGAGAAACTAAGTTTCCTTTGTTTAAATTACTCAGTCTGTGTTACTCTGTTATGGTAGCCTAGCAAATTAAGACAGAGTTCAAAATCTGGAAACTTCTGGAATTAATTTATTCTTTTTTAGGGTCAAATCTCTAGGAATTCTCTCTCTCTCTCTCTCTCTCTCTCTCTCTCTCTCTCTCTCTCTCCCAG
>NW_006996910.1:0-898 GCF_000164805.1 Carlito syrichta
CTGCATGTTAGTTAAACTAGTTTTTTTTTTCTTTGTAGAGGTCCGTAGGAGAATTGAACTTATTCAGGATTTTGAAATGCCTACTGTTTGTACCACTATTAAGGTGTCAAAAGATGGACAGTATATTTTAGCAACTGGTAAGCATCTATTTGGTTATGAGTTATATACAGGGGGGACCAAAAAAAACCCCCCAGAATTGTCTTTTGGAGGGTGGACCTCTGGTAGTAGTCTCAGAATTTGTTCCTCTGGGTCAAACGATCAAACAAAGTTTTTATCTGGAATTTTTGAGAATGTCGTGTCATGATTTGTGGAAGAAATTGGAGTTGTAGTGAAGAGGTGACTGATTCCTCCACCACGACAGTGCACCTGCCCATGCTGTGCTGGATAAGGCAGAGTTGCTCAGTTGGAGGCTGTACTTGCTGAAGGTTTACATTAGAGCGGAGTGAGTCCCTGAGTCTAATACACTCTCCTTAGTCACCATATCAGCTTATTAATGTAATAATAATAAAACTTATGATGCTGTTGATGATAAGCGACACACTGAGAGCTCACTATGGGCCATCTATGAGGCACACACACGGCCACTGCAGCCTCAACATGCTGGGCTTAGGGGATCCTTCCACCTCAGCCTTCAAAATAGCTAGAAATACAGGCATGTGCCACCACTTCCAGCTACTTTTTATGATTTATTGCAGAGATGAGGTCTCGCCAAGTGGCCCAGGCTGGTCTTGTACTCCTGGGCTCAGACAATCCTCTCAGCTCACCTTCCCAAAGTGCTGGGATTATAGGCATGAACCACCGCACCAGGCCCCATCTCTCTTTTTTTTGAGTCATGGTCTCACTCTGTTGCCCAGGTGGAGTACAGTGGCACAATCATGGCTCACCACAGCCTGACCTC
>NW_006996911.1:0-808 GCF_000164805.1 Carlito syrichta
GACTCCTTCCACTTATATACCATTTTCTATACCCTCCAGCAGAGTGATAATCACTTGCTGGGGGCATACAAGTTCCGTGCTTTACAAACTATGCATCACAAGACCACCACGAGATCTGCAATTTTCAAGCAAACAATTTGAATTCCATGATGCCTGCTGTGCTTACATTAAGGTCACAGGTGCACAATTTCAATACAAATCGTTCAAAGTGTTTTCCATAATGTTCAATGAATCATTCATATTATACTCCTTGTTCTATACCCTGATTAATACAAAAAACTTTTCTAAGTTAACTCTAGGTTCAATCCAAGTTCACTGACTCCCAATATTTTTTAAAGATTAATATCATCAACTTAACACTATACTATAATCTATAAGTTTAGTTAAATGACTTAACTGTCAGTTATACTATTAACCTATTATGATTTAATGTAATGCCTTATAACTCAGTTAAAACTTATTCTTAAACTACCAAACTTTACTATAATTCATATGTTTCATATGTCTAAACTTTAATTTTTATATGATCTAGTTATTGGATTTTAATACTATGCTATATCCTATTAAGCTAATACCTTATCGTTAATTCTTTTATAAATCGTATAGTAACTATTATATTTGAGTAATGTAGCAAAAGGAAACAAAACAGCAAGCATAAATTTACGCAACTATGAGTGTATATGTATATATTTTATCCTAACAAGTCCACTCTAAAAATCAAATAGTAGCTGTCACACTCTTGAACAAGGAAATGCATGGCAGCCATGGGCTGAAGCAGACAGAGTTTCGGTAATTAACGAAAACAAAA
>NW_006996912.1:0-808 GCF_000164805.1 Carlito syrichta
AGATAAAATGTTGTTGGTTACTGTTGATTCTTCTTTATTATCATTTTTTTCTATGTTTAACTCCTAAGTAAGTTGTGGCTTTAGCATCAAATTATGTCCTAAACGTTTCCATTTTTCTCAGTCTTGACTTCTTTGGCCCAAGCTTGGGTTATAATCCTCTCCCACACAATTGCAATGCCTTACTCCCTGATCTTATTCATTCCATGCTTGTTCTTCAATAGTCCATTTTCTACAAGTTCGTGAGAGCTATTTTCTACATTTTTATTGAATTGTAAACCATTTAACCCAGAAAATGTATCGTGTCAAAAATGTACTAATCGGTAAATCTTTAAAAATTAAACATGCTTTTGTTATTAGAATCCAATCTACTCCCCACCAACAAAATAAATTATTCTACTTTTCTACCAACATGGATGAGCTTCTGGTTTTGTTATTTATATAAATGGCATCATAAAGCAGATATCCTTACCTACTTTCTTTTATTCCACATTATATTTGTGAGAGTTATTTATATTTTGTATATGGTTGTGTTTAGTTCTTTCTTTTATCTGTGTAAGAGTCTATTGAATGACTATACCACAATATTCTATGTGTTCTTTATGGTACTGTTGAACAGGCTGAAAAAAATTAATGAACATAAAGTACTTACTACTTATTAGGCACTTAATATGCAGTGTGAATTGCTATTGCTGTTGTATGCACACACACACACACACACACTCACACAAACACACACACACAAATGAACTGTGATCCTGAGAACTCAAGAAACACAGCATTTCCAGTGAATCTCATTCCATTTTGATTG
>NW_006996913.1:0-800 GCF_000164805.1 Carlito syrichta
TGACAATTGAGGCTTGCTTTCTGGGATCTCAATTCTATTCCATTGATATATATGCCTGTTCCTGTACCAATACCAAGCTGTTTTGATGATTGTAGCTTTATAGTAAAGTTTGAAGTCTGGTAATGTGATACCACCTGCTTTTGTTGTTGTTGAGGATTGTTCTGGCTATTCTTGGTCGTTTGTGTTTCCATATGAATTCCTGTGTTGTTTTTGCTAGGTCTGAGAAGAAATTTGCTGGAAATTTGATAGGTACTGCATTGAATATGTAGATTGCCTTAAGTAAGATGGACATCTTCACAATGTTGTTTCTTCCAATCCATGAGCATGGGATATTTTTCCACTTGTTTGTATCATCTTTTATTTTCTTGAGCAGAGTTTTGTAGTTTTCATTGTAAAGGTTTTCACGTCTCTGCTTAGCAAGATGCCAAGGTATTTCACTTTTTTTTGTGGCTATTGAGAATGGAATTGTGCTTCTTATTTGGTTTTCTGTTTGTTTATTATTTGTGTAAAGAAATGCTATTGTCTTTTGCACATTTATTTTATATCCTGAGACTGCTGAAGGCCTTTATCAGTGTAAGGAGGTTTTTGACAGATTCTCTTGGATTTGCAAGGTACACGATCATGTCATCTGCAAAGAGAGATAGTTTGACTTCCTCCTCCTAATTGGGTAACCTTGACTGCCTTCTCTTTTCTGATTGCTCTAGCCAGGACTTCCAGTACTATACTGAACAGGAGGTGTGAGAGTGGGCACCCTTGTCTTGTTCCAGTTTTCAGGGGAAATGGTTTCCAATTTTTGTCTG
>NW_006996914.1:0-800 GCF_000164805.1 Carlito syrichta
TGTCGTGTGATACTACTTGCCTTTTATTGTCCTGTGATACTTCTTGCCTTATTAGTGTCATGGGATACTACATGCCTTATTAGGGTCGTGTGATACTACTTGCCTTATTAGTGTCGTGTGATACTGCGTGTCTTACTTGTCTTATTAGTGTCATGTGATACTACTTTCCTAAATAGTGTCGTGTGATACTACTTTCCCTATTAGTGTCCTGTGATACTTCTTGCCTTATTAGTGTCATGTGATTCCACATGCCTTATTAGTGTCATGTGATACTACTTGCCTTATTAGTGTCTCGTGATACTCTGTGCCTCATTAGTGTCGTGTGATACTACACGCCTTATTAGTGTTGTGTGATACTACGCGTCGTATTAGTGTCTTGTTATACTATGTGCCATATTAGTGTCTTGTCACACTATGTGCCTTATTATTGTCATGTGATGCTACGTGCCTTATTAGTGTCATCTGATATTACGTGCCTTATTAGTGTCATCTGATACTACATGCCTTCTTAGTGTCATCTGATACTATTTGCCTTCTTGGTGTCTTCTGATACTACTTGCCTAATTAGTGTCGTCTGATACTACTTGCCTTCCTAGGGTCCTATGATACTACTTGCCTTCTTAGTGTCGTCTGATACTACATGCCTTCTTAGTGCCATCTGATAGTCATTGCCTTCTTAGTGCCGTCTGATACTACTTGCCTTATTAGTGTCGTCTGATACTACTTGACTTCTTAGTGCCGTCTGATACTAATTGCCTTCTTAGTACTGTCTTCACTACATGCCTTTTTAGTGCCGTCTG
>NW_006996915.1:0-784 GCF_000164805.1 Carlito syrichta
ACTAGCTAGACAACTGGCTACCATTGTAGCTAGCTAGTTATGTCACTTGTCCAGCCAGCTGGCTAGCTAGTTAAGAAACCTAGTTAAGTCAGCTGGCTATACAGTTGGTGAGCTAGGTAGCGAGCCAGTTATGTAAGCAGTCTAGCCAGCTGGATAGCTAATTAAGTCACATAGTTAAGTCAGCTGACTAGTCAGCTGGCTAGCTAGGTAGCTTGCTATTTAATACAGCAGGCTAGACAGCTGGTTATCTAGTTAAGTCACCTAGTTAAGTCAGCTGTCTAGCCAGCTGGCTAGCTATATAGCAAGATAATTAATTCAGCTGACTAGCAAGCAGGTCAGCTATTTAAGTCAGCTAGTTAGTTCATCTGGCTCCCCAGCTGGCTAGCTATGTACCTAGTTAAGTCAGCTGGCTAGACACCAGGCTAGCAAGTGTTGTCAGCTAGCTATATCAGTTCGCTAGCTGGCTGACTAAATTGTTATGTCAGTTAGTTGAGTCTGCTCTCTAATCAGTTGTCTAGATGGCTATGTCAGTTAATTTATTCAGGTGGCTAGCCAACTGGCTAGCTAGGTAGCTCTGTATTTTAGACAGCTGACAAGCCTGCTGGCTACCTGGTTAAATCAGCTAGTTAAGTCAGCTGGCTAACCACCTGGCTAGTTAGGTAGATAGCTAATTAAGTCAGTTGGCTAGCCGGCTGTCTACCTAGTTAAGTCAGTGAATTAAGTGAGCTGTCTAGACAACTGGTTAGCTAGGTGGCTAGCTAGTTAAGCCAGCTGGCTATCCGGA
>NW_006996916.1:0-743 GCF_000164805.1 Carlito syrichta
CCCTCCATCCCAAATGGGTCTGGCTTCGTGGTGCAATCCTGTTGTTCCGGCTCCTTGGAATGCCAAGGAGGAAGGCTCGCTGGAGCCCTGCTGGCCAAGCCTGTGGTTCCTGGAGCTAGCCACGGTCCTCCAGCCTGGGCAACAGAGTGAGACTCTGAATCAAAAAAAGAGAAGAAAGTTAGAGCATCCATTTGTGTATGGCATTGGGATCATTGTTAATAGAGATCTTTGGGGAAGGGGGCCTCAGCCTTGGACCTAGAGTTCCCGAAAGATTGTGGATTGGCAAATAATCGGGCTGTAGCTTTGGGAGGCCAAGGTGGGGGACCACTGGAGCCCAGGATTGAGAGACCAGCCTGGGCCACATAGCAAGACCTCATCAATCCCTGGAATGCAAACACTGGAGTCACGTGTGGTGGTGCCCATGGTACCAGCTACACAGGATGTGGTGGTCTCTGTCCCAGGCTGTTCCTTTATCACCCTCACCAACAGCACTTGTGAGACCAGACCAGTCACAGTGGCTCACAACCATCACTCTTGTGCCCTGGGAAGTCAAGGCGGGTGGCTACCTGAGCCCAGGGTTCGGAAACCAGCCTGGGCTAGTTATGGCAAGAGGTCCCCAAAAGCAAGTCAGACGTGGTGGTCCTCAGAGTCCTGCCTGCTCGTGGGCCAAGGCAGGAGGACTTCCTGAAACTCTCATGTTGAGGCTCCCGGAAACCACGATTGTGTTGCCACACCCCAGCCCC
>NW_006996917.1:0-557 GCF_000164805.1 Carlito syrichta
TGATGAGGTCTCGCTGTCCAGGCGGGTCTTGAACCCGCGGGCTCAGGCAATCCACTCACCTCAGCCTCCCAAAGGCGCGGGATTACAGGCTGAGCCACCGAGCCCGGCTGAGCTGATTTTCTAAAGGGATTTGAACATCGTTTTAGCTAAGATCATCATCAATTTTTCAGAGATTTCAATTATCTAACTTTTTATACTACTGAGGAGCCCAAATGCTTACTATTTTGTAAATCTTCATGTTATTTTGGTTAATGTATATTGGGTCCCAAGTTCTCTTTTTTCTGTCTGCCTGATTTTAAATGCTTGGTGATTAAAAGTATCAGAGTAATCGGATACTTTGTTGCAGAGTACCCCATTATGTCGTACGTAGAGAAAATACTAGGGGATTCAATGGAAATACTCTTTTGAAAATATGAATTATGTTAAAATATATTCGAAATATGATTTTATATTGTCCTCAAATAGATAAGGGAAACTTTTCCCTAAAGATTGCCCATCTGTAACATTTAATCACAATTAACCAGCAGAAATACAGAGTACACCAAGAAAACGTGCAC
>NW_006996918.1:0-542 GCF_000164805.1 Carlito syrichta
TATAAACCTTTTTCATCTTAAATTGATTGATTTATGCCAAGTTAAACAATTCTATAGAAGCTTAAGTATTTACTTTACAAACGAAAGTGGCCCAGCCCAGAATGTTTGGAATGTGGCCCAGTCCAAAGTTTACAGTGGGCTACCTGCAAGTAACCCAGTCGCATTCTTTCAACAAAATGGCTGTCTTCTAAAACTATATTCTATAATTTACACCTTCAATAAATCTCTAAGATCATGACCCAGAAGCCTGTGACCAATACTAAGGCTCTTAGACGTGACACGAGTTTGAATTATAAGTTGTGAAAGCCAAAACTGCAGTTTGTGGAAGAATGGGAGCAATGAGCTTCTAAAGTTAGCTTGTGTTCATCCCGGTCTCAGAGTTTTTATGTTTTGAGTTCACAGGAGCTTAATCTGGTTAGTGCTGAGTAGAAAGGGGGAGGAAATGGGGTCAATAGCTCCCGAACACATCCTAGTGGTCTTGGGGGTCAATGGCCCTTCCTGATCCCTAACGCTCAGTGGGCCTCCATGGCTGGCTCCCATCA
>NW_006996919.1:0-789 GCF_000164805.1 Carlito syrichta
GAGTTAACTAGCTGACATAACTAGTTGGTTTAATGAGTTAGCTAAGTGACTTAACTCGTTGGCTGATGAGTCTGTTGACTACTTAGATTGTTTAACGTGTTAGCTGCCCACTCGGACTACTTGTTGGCTGGCTTAATGAGTCGGCCGACATGTCAGTTGACTAGTTAGCTGGGTTAAGTAGTTGACTGACGAGTTGGCCCACTAGTTAGCAAGTTTAACTAGTTGCCTCCTGGTTTGCTCTCCTAACTAGTAGGCCGACTATTTTGGCAGACTAGTTAGCTGACATTAATTGTCATCAGACTAGTTAGCTGAGCTAACTTGTCGGCCTGAAAAGTTGGTCGATTAGTCAGCCGACAGGTTAGCTCACTTTAATAATTGGCCAGCTAGTTGGCGGACTGGTTAGCTGTATTAACTAGTCGGCCAGCATGTCAGCTTATAGGTGAGCTGACTTAACTATTCAACAGAAGAGTAAGCCAACTAGTCAGCTGACTTAACTAGTCAGCTGGTGAGTGAGCCGACTTATCAGGTGACTTAACTAGTCAGCCGTTGAGTGAGCTGACTGGTCAACTGACACTAGTTGGCTGGCGAGTGAGCTGACTGGCAAGAATACTTAACTAGTCAGCCAGCAAGTGAGACGACAGGTGAGCAGACATAACTAATTGACCAGCGAGTGAGCTGATGTGTGAGCTGCCTTTACTAGTTGGCCAGCATGAAAGCCATTGGTGAGCTGAATTAACTAGTTGGTTTGCAAGCAAGCCGACTAATTAGCTGTCCTTTTGGCCTGTGAGG
>NW_006996919.1:2022-3240 GCF_000164805.1 Carlito syrichta
GGTTGGCTAGAAGGCTAGCCAGCTGGCTTAACTACCTAGCTACCTGGTTGGCTAGGTAGGCAGATAGCTAGCCAGTTAGCTAGCTAGGCAGCTGGCTAGCTAACTGGCAGACTGTCCAGCAGGTCAGCTAGCTGAATTAAATAGCCAGCCGGCTGACTGGACAGTTTGATAGCCAACTGGTTTAACTAGCCAGCCACACTGCTGGTCAGCTGGCTAGCCAGTTGTCTTAACTAGTTCGCCACCTACCTGACCAACCTGACAACCGGCCATCTTAACTTGCCAGGCACCTATCTACTAACCGGTGAACTAGCTGATTTAACAAACTGACTTAAGTAGATTGTCATCTGGGTAGCCAACTGGCTTAAATAGCTAGCCAACAAGATAGCCAGCTGGCCAAACAGCTCACTTAACTAGCTGACTTAACTAGCTATCCAGCAGACTTAATTAGCTAGCTACCTACCTAGCAAGGGGGCTAGCCAGCTGACTTAACTAGCTGATGTAACCAGCCAGACAGCTGGCTAGCCAGCTGACTTAACTAGCTGACTATCTAGCTAGCCAGATGTCTAGCCACTTGAATTAACTATATGACTTATCTACCTGTCCAGCTCACTAGAAAGCTGACACAACTAGGTGACTTAACTCATTAGTCAGCTGGCTAGTCAGGTGATTTAACTAGCTAGCTACCTATGCATCATGTTGGCTTGCCAGCTTACTTAACTAGCTGACTTAACAAAGTAACCAGCTGGCTAGCCAGCATACTTATCTAGCTAGCTTCCCTGCTATGGAGCTAGCTAGCCAGCTGACTTAACTAACTGACTTAACAAGCTAGGCAGCTGACTTAACTAGCTGACTTAACTAGCTAGCTACCTAGCTAGCCAGCTGACTTAACCAGCTGATTTAACCAGCTATCTACCTAGCTGTCATATAGTGAGCTGACTAAACTAGCTTACTTAACTATCTAGCTAGCTAACATATCTAACTGACTTAACTACTTAGCTTCCTAGCTAGCCAGCTGACTTAACTAGCTGAAATATCTAGCGAGTCAGCTGGCTGCGCATCTGATGTAACTAGCTTTTTTACTGGCTAGCCAGCTGGCTTGACAACTGAATTTAAGTGCTGACTTAACTAGCTACCCAGCTGGATAGCCAGCTGACTAATCTAGCTGACTTAACTAGCTTAGAGCTGGCTAGCCAGCTGACTTAATTGCCTAGCTACCCC
>NW_006996920.1:0-996 GCF_000164805.1 Carlito syrichta
AACAGAACGACTAAACGCCAGCCTTTATTTCTTATTTTACACCCTAATTGGATCCCTCCCCCTACTCATCGCTCTTATTAACACCCAAAATTTTCTAGGGACATTAAATATAACAAGTAACACTCTTATTATACCCAACCTTCCCAACATTTGCTCAAATAGTATCCTCTGGTTAGCCTGCATAATAGCTTTCATAGTAAAAATACCCTTATACGGACTTCACCTGTGACTACCTAAAGCCCATGTCATATTGCTAAGGAAGTATAGGGAATCTTCTTTATATGAGTCAACAATCCCAATAACTACAGGCCATCTTGCTAAGACGTAACCACAAATCAGGTTTTTGAAGTAGGAATCTGGGTAATGGAAGTCCTCACATGAAGGAAACATCATTGCCTATTGCTAAGTAAGAATAAGGAATCTGCGTTACTCGTGTCCTCAATCCCAAAAAAGCTTAAGGTCATCTTGCTATGGGCTAAACATGAATGGTGGTGTTTTCGAGCATGAATCGGGAAAATGGAGTCCTTATTTACAGGCAAATAAGGGACCTTTTGCTCAGAAAGAATAAGGAATCTGAGTTACACGAGTCCTCAATCCCAAAAATCTACAGAGCACCTTGGAAAGTTCTAAATAGAATCAGAGTTTCGAAGCAGGATGTATCTAATGAGGGTACTAATATACAGGAAAATACACAACCCCTTGCCAAGGGTGAAAAAGAATCGGGGTTATAGCAGTCCTCAGTCCTTAAAATCAACAGGCCATCTGCTATGGGCTAAACAAGAATTAGGGTTTAGAAGCTGGAATATAGGTATAGCAGTCCTCATATGCAGAATCTACATGATCTCTAGCTAAGGAGAACTAAGAAACCTCTTTTATATGGTTCCTACGTCACAATATCTACATGACATTTTGCTAATGGCAAAACAAGAATCAGTTTTCCAAACTGGATTCTGGGGAAGGGAGTCCTAATATACAGGACATTACACGGCCCTTGGT
>NW_006996921.1:0-759 GCF_000164805.1 Carlito syrichta
CCTGAGACTCAGCACTCATCAGGTCTCTCTAAGGTTTGTGCTTTCAGGATATTCCTTCTGGGTCATGATCAACCACTGAGTAGTTGATCCACCAGTCACAGAGATCAGGTCTGTTGCTCAATGGTAAGCAAATCAGAACTCATTCCTGTCCCATTTTCGAGATAGTAGCAGGGTGTCTCTTTCATCTTTTGGGTGGAACTCTGCCTCAGGGCTACCTCCCCAGCCTTTGCTGCCAATGTCTGGCTAAGCCCTGCTGTTTTTGAGGCAAAGCCTGGGGCCCAGCAGTCTCTTCCATTACAGTGGTGAGGCAGAGTCTGGAAACAGCATTCTCTCCCTGTACCTTTATTGCAGAAAAATTTTGGTTCGTTAAATAAAAATGTTCAGCTTCTGTGGCCCAGGAAGAGCTAGGGACCAAGCAGAGCAGCTGCAGCCCCAGCTGCTTCACCAGGAGAGCCCTGGTCACTTGCACATGAGCACCCATTTAGTCAGTCTCTCCCAGCATCTCCTTCCCAGGAAGGTTTTGGTTTATAAAACAAGGGGAAATAATGGTACACAGCTTCTGCATCCCAGCAGTCATTCTGATTCAAGCCAAGCAGCTGCAGTACCAACTGCTGCACCCAGAGAACTCTGGCAGCTTTCTTCTGAGGCCTTATTCAGTCAGTCCCTCACACTTCCACACACTCACTGACACGAATACCAAATTTTCCATACACTCACTCACACCAGGACTCGAATAGTCTGAATGAACAGTCTATTTTC
>NW_006996922.1:0-703 GCF_000164805.1 Carlito syrichta
ACGGCCTGTAGGTTTTGGGATTGAGGACTCATGTAAGGAAGATTCCTTATACTTCCATAGCAATATGACGCGTAGTTTCCTGTATATGACGACCACCATTACCCAGCTTCCTACTTCACTCTACAGGATGCCAAGACAGTTCCTGGTAACCGAGAATTCCAGTTTTTTGGATCTCAAGAGAAAGACGTCCATAATGTTCTTTGGGAACTGGAATCCAAGATTCCTGGTTCCCCTTCACAAGACTTCCCAAAATGTGGAATATTCCAAACCCAAAACCCCAATTCCTACCTACCCACCCACAAGAATTGACTGTACTTTGAGGTCACCTGAATCGATGAATTTTGGACCAATATAGCTTTTGATTCTGGAGAATAAGATTATGGTCATAGAAGGTCCCAGGAAACAAAAGAATTTCCAGGGCCAAATCCTTGATTACAACTAACAAGAGGACCAGAAATGTCCTGTGGATCTGTAATGACAGATTTAGAGTATCCACGTAGCAAGTAGCTCTGACAATTTAGGGAACCAGAAGCCAGATTGCTGATTAAACCTTACCAAGAGGTCCTGTAGATTACAGAAAATGAGAACTTCTAGAACCAGATTTCTTTTTAATTCGCAGTAAGATGCCCTGATTTTTCCTGTCAATTTGAATTCCAAATTCGGATATCAAAAGACAGATACCCATAAGTCTCCTAGGGACGTG
>NW_006996923.1:0-671 GCF_000164805.1 Carlito syrichta
GCCTGTTGCCCTGCCACCTGCTCCCATCTCTTGAGCTCTGTTTTCTCTTCTCTTTTGGGTAACTGCTCGCTCGGTCTGCTTCCTCTGGATCTCTTCCCTTTGGATCTGTCTTTGTTCCTTCTTGGAGCTCTGGCCTTCACCACTCATGTGTCAGTGCCATTGGCTGTTGAGAGAGACGGATTTGATCACTATCTTTCCTTCCTTTCTTTGAAAACTGTCTCTGTCCTGTGTATTTTCTCAATTTCTGGTGATGCTTGTTATTTCTGACTGTATTTTGTCGTGGTTTTGATTTCGTATTTCTGTAAGTTTTTTGTTGGGTTTTTTTTTCTCATTGTAATAGAGAAAAAGATATTTTGTCCTCCCTCTTATTCCAGGCATTTCTTTCTGTTGTGCTTCGTAATGTGGGTTTGCAATACGTTTTAACATCCAGAAGCATAGATGGCACAGTGGGTGGTGGGCTATGCATGATTTCTGCCGTCTTTGATAAAGCATTCTATGTTGTATGTGCCTTAAAATTGTTTCATGGTGCAGATACACAAATATTTATAGTTGGAAAGAAAACGCAATAAGCTGTTTGATTTTGACAAGGAAAGATTCTTAATGAGTGCCTCGCTTTGAGTCTTGTCTTCTGCTCTCCATGAAACTTCTTTTTCCTTTTCTGTCTTCACCAC
>NW_006996924.1:0-708 GCF_000164805.1 Carlito syrichta
GCCAGGCATGGTGGCACGTGGCTGTGGTTCCAGCTACTTGGAAGGCTGAGGTGGAAGAATCACCTGAGCCCAGCAGGTCAAGGCTGTGAGCGTGCTACTGCACTCCAGCCTGGGTGACACAGTGAGACTCCCACTCAAAAAAAAAAAAAAAACCATCAACCATCTGAAAATATCTCACTGCTAGGATCAATAATTTTTAATATAAAATTGGCTTAACTTTCTGCTTTGGTAAATAGGAAACTCACAGTAAATTGGAGAATTCTCACTGCCAGCTCTGTATAGCCTAAGTCCTTAGTATTACAATGCTCTCTACCTCTTCTTTTCCTTTTTATCACTACATGCTATCACATACACACACACACACACACACACACACACACACACACACACAAATACAGACACTAATTTAAAGGTTTTTGAGCTTTTCATCCTTACTTTAATGATTCAATTGTAATTGAGTAATTTTTTCTGTTGTCATGATACTTTAAAAAGATAGATTTCTACTTAATATCACATTGTTTCATTGTGAGCTGTTTATACACCTTTCTCTCACTAGACCAAACTCTTTAATAACCAGGGAATATGTCATTTATTCATTCAGGCACTCAAATAAACTTTTTTAGTAGCTAGTCTAAAATTGAACTCTTATTATATACAGAATCGGGCACTAAAATCTTTTTCATGTAATTAAGCTCATTAGCCCTTAGG
>NW_006996925.1:0-896 GCF_000164805.1 Carlito syrichta
TCGCTAGCTTGCTAGCCAGCTGACTTAAATAGCTAACTACTTTGTTGGCTAAACTACTAGCCAGGTGTCTCAACTAGCTAGCTAACTGGCTGGCTAACTGGCTAGATAGCTGGGTATCTAGCCAGTGGGCTGGATACCTGGTTAGCCAGCCAACTTAAATAGCCAGCAAGCTGGTTGGACAGTGAAATAGCCAGCCAGCTTAAAGAGCCAGACACCATGCTGGTCAGCCAGCTAGCCAGCCAACTTAACTAGCTGGTCACCTACCTGACCAGCCTGCTAAACCACTGGCTTAACTTGCCAGACACCTAATTATCCAGCTGGCTAACCAGCTGTCATAACTAGCTGACCCAACTATATAGACATCCGACTAGCCAACTGGCTTAACTAACGAACCAAGTGAGCCAGATGACTAACCAGCTCAATTAACTTGCTGACTAAACTAGCTAGCACGCCGGCTAGCTAGCTGAGTTAATTAGCTAGCTACCTACCTAGAGAGGTGGCTAGAAAGCTGACTTAACTAACTGACTTAACCAGCTAGCCAGCTGGCAAGCCAGCTGACTTAACTCTCTAGCTACCTAGTTAGCCAGATGGCTAGCCACTTGAATTAACTAGCTGATTTAACAAACAAACCAGTTGGCAAGCCAGCTGACTCAACTAGTTGACTTAACTAATTAGGCAGCTGGCTAGCCAGCTGATTTAAATAACTGACTCCACTAGATAGCCAGGTGGCTAGCCAGATGACTTAATTATCTAGCTACCTATGTAATCCGCTCACTTGCCAGCTGAATTAAGTACCTAATACCTAGCTAACCTGCTTGCTAACAAGCTAACTTAACCAGCCGGCTGGCTATTTAACTACCTGCCCAGCTTTCTAGCCAGTTTAATTAACTAGTATG
>NW_006996926.1:0-765 GCF_000164805.1 Carlito syrichta
AGTATCAGACAGCACAAATAAGGCAAGTAATATCACACGGCACTAATAAGGCAAATAGGATGAGACGGCATTAAAAGAAAGTAGTATCAGAAGTCACTAATAAGGCAAGTAGTATCAGACGGTACTAATAAGGCAAGAAGTACCAGAAGGCACTAATGAGGCAAGTAGTATCAGACGGAACAAATAAGCCAAGTAGGATCAGACAGTACTAATAAGGCAAATAGGATCAGATGGCTTTAAAGGCAAGTAGTATCAAAAGTCACTAATAAGGCAAGTAGTATCAGACGACACTACTAAGGCAAGTAGGATCAGACGGCACTAATAAGGCAAGTAGTATCAGACGGCACTAATAAGGCAAGTAGTATCAGACGGCACTAATAAGGCAAGTAGTATCAGACAGCACAAATAAGGCAAGTAATATCACACGGCACTAATAAGGCAAATAGGATGAGACGGCATTAAAAGAAAGTAGTATCAGAAGTCACTAATAAGGCAAGTAGTATCAGACGGTACTAATAAGGCAAGAAGTACCAGAAGGCACTAATGAGGCAAGTAGTATCAGACGGAACAAATAAGCCAAGTAGGATCAGACAGTACTAATAAGGCAAATAGGATCAGATGGCTTTAAAGGCAAGTAGTATCAAAAGTCACTAATAAGGCAAGTAGTATCAGACGACACTACTAAGGCAAGTAGGATCAGACGGCACTAATAAGGCAAGTAGGATCAGACGGCACTAAAGGCAAGTAGTATCAGAAGTCACTAAT
>NW_006996927.1:0-758 GCF_000164805.1 Carlito syrichta
CCCTCTGCTAGGCCATCGCCTTGCTAAGCTATGGTGTGGTGGTGTGGCCATGCACTCTCTGAGCTATGGCCAGGCCAGGTTTTCCTAAGCTTTGGTCCCCCCTCCCCTACCCTGGGGAGGTGAATCTCTCTCTCTCTCTCTCTCTCTCTCTCTCTCTTTCTCTCTCTCCCCTCTTCTATTTACTTTCTAAATAAACTATATTTTCTAATCTAAAAAAAATGACTTCTGCTAGGTTCTAATCTGGCATTTCCAAACCATCTCACATCAAACGTTAAAGGCACCCACATGCCCCATTAAATAAAATTTATGTATACAAGAGTGGAGTGGAGATACAATTGACTAGTTGACTAATGTTATGCTCTGTGGTCATTTAATAAAAATTTATTCGTTTTGATGTGTGTGTTTTCTTCCCTCCCTCCCCTACTTTCCATCTCGAATACACTTGAGAACCAACTTATAAGCTCCTAGGTGAAATACTGTGCCCAAAGGTCTAAGGGAGCAGGGCTTGTCCCCGTTTCATTCTTCCCACCTCTAAAAGGGGCAGATTGCAGGCGATGACCCCACAGGGCTCTTCCAGCTCTGGCTTTGTGAATGGCATCCACAGTGCGTGCTCCCAGGTGTGGAGCCCCTGCTAGGGAATGGGCGGACCCGTGGGGAGGCTGCCATGACAAACCCAGTGCTATGGTTTGAATGTACATGTTCCCCAAAATGTATGTTTGAGAACTGAAAGCCCAAGTGATGTATTAAGAGGTGGGGCC
>NW_006996928.1:0-872 GCF_000164805.1 Carlito syrichta
GTGAAGTCATCTTGTTTTCACAAGACACAATTGCTGAACAGTTCATCTGAAAACATTAGCTAGGCGATATTCATTTTTCTTTTGGTCTCTGATAATTTGTCAGTTACCATATAATACTATAATTTTCAAAATGCAGTTTCCTTACGACAATTTTGTAAACAGCATCAGTGTCCTCATGAAAAGATATTGAATATATATGTGATGCTTAATTTTTTTTTTTTTTGAGTTGGAGTCTCACTCTGTCGCCCAGACTGAAGTGCAGTGGCTGCTCCCGGCCACCACAGCCTCAACCTGCTGGGCTCCAGTGACCCTTCCACATCAGCCTTCCAAGTAACTGGAATTACAGGCTTGTGCTACCACACCCAGCTGATTTTTTGATTTATTGTAGAGATGAGGTATTGCTGCCCAGGTGGGTCTCGAACCCATGGGCTCAGGCAATCCACTTACCTCAGCCTCCCAAAGGCGTGGGATTACAGGCTGAGCCACGGAGCCCAGCTGTGATGCTTAATTTTATGTGTCACCTTAGCTAGGCCATGATACACAGATATTTAGTGAAACATTACTCTAGATGTTTCTGTGAAGGTGTTTTGTTTTTTTTTTTTGGATGGCATTAACATTTAAATCAGCATATTTTGAGTAAAACAGATTACCCTCTCTAATGTAAGTGGGCCTCATTCAGTCATTTGAAAGTTAACAGAAAAAGAACTGATCTCCCACAAAAAAGAGGAGAATTTTGCCATCCAATTGACTGCTTTTGAACCCAAACTGCAACTCTTCCATGGATCTCCAGCCAGCTGGCCTTTCCTGCAGCTGATGGGCTTGGCAACCTTCACAACCACATCAGTCAATTCTTTAAAATAAATCTCTGTATA
>NW_006996929.1:0-429 GCF_000164805.1 Carlito syrichta
GGGCTTCTGGGTCCCTACATTTTTCAGAGCTACTTTCTCCGTGGATACATTATAGCTGTCATTACAGATGCACAGGAACTTTCTTGTCATCTTTTTAGTTGTAATCAAGGATCTGGCCCTACAAATCCTTTTGTGTCCTAGGAACATCTAAGACCATAATCATGTTCCCCAGAATCAAAAGTCATATTGGTACAAAATCCTACGATTCAGCTGACCTCAAACTACAGAAAATACTTGTGGGCTGGCCGGTCAAAATTGGGATGTTCTGTTTTTGAAGATTTCACAATTTAGGGAAAGTCTTGTGAAGGGGAACCAGGAATCCTGGATTCCAGTCCCCAAAGAACATTATGAGAGTCTTTCTCTTGATATCCAAATAACTGGAATTCTCGGTCACCAGGAAATGTCTCAGCATCCTGCAGAGTGAAGCGG
>NW_006996930.1:0-781 GCF_000164805.1 Carlito syrichta
CAAGTCTACTCTAAAATCAAATAGTAGCTGTCACACTCTTGAACAAGGAAATGCAGGGCTTCCAAGATGGCGGCCATGGGCTGAAGCAGACAGAGTTTCGGTAATTAACGAAACAAAAGAAAACGTTCTACCTGGCTAGGGGCAGGGGACAGAACTATCATGGTAATTTAGTTTCTAATCTTAGCCCTAGGGGAAACAGCTTTCGAGAACAAGGACTACCCAGTCTACCAGGAAATAGAAGTAAAAAAATATCTAGAAAGAAGCTAAACTTAGAAAGACAGAAACAATTGCGCCATGCACCTTCCATCAAGTGTACTGAGATTCACTTATAAGTTTTACTGCCATGTATGCACACTGGTCACCAATCACACGCCAATATCATAGGTATAACTGATATCCTATGTCAGAGGCGATCTTCCAGATGGGCCTTTACAGGCCTCAGCCATGTAGCTATAGATGTTGGCTCCCAACAGTTCATTATGCAGGGATTGATTTATTAAGAAGTGTATAATACTCTAAGATAACTCCTTTTCCTTTTAATACGCTAGTATACAATTTATAATTAAGCCTTCAAAATTGAGAATTACAGTGTTTCTCATACAAATTCTGCATGTTTTATACTGTATAAATTGAAACTTGTTGAGATTCCAGATCTATATCATTCATAAATGGTTGAACCTTGAGATTCAGTGTACTAAGTGCTCTTCAGAAGACATAATGCATAATAAATATAAAAAATTTAGAAAATAAACCAGTATCGTAATTTATTACAGCTTTTTCC
>NW_006996931.1:0-815 GCF_000164805.1 Carlito syrichta
AGTCCCAGTTACTTGGGAGGCTGAGGTGGGAGGATCGATTGAACCTAAGAGGTCAAGGCTGTGGTGAACTGTGATTATGTCACAGTACTTCAGTCTGCACAATTGATTAAGACCCTAACTCAAAGAAAAAAATAAGTGTCCTTATATAAGAGAACAAATATTCCGCATTAAACCAAATCCATGTCTCCTCGAGTTGTGGCCTCTCTGGCTGTGAGGACCAACTCATTTGTGACAGCTGGTGGGAATTTTAAGCTATGAGGGAAAAAAGAGGAACACATCCTAGGTCCTCCGAGGAACAGCATAGATCCTTATTGTCTGCCTCAGGAGGCAGCTCAGAGTGGTTGGCATAAGATGGCATTTGACTTTGACCCTTGGGATCCTCTCACACAAGCAAGTTTCATCTTCAGAACATCAGACACCTCTAAATTCCACTGGACCACCAATTATTTTACCCCTTTTCGGTTATCATTGTGATTAACCATTGTAAGGACATGGCAGTCCCAACTTTCCTTACACCTGGTGTGTAAGTCAAATGTCACAAAGTTTAAATGAGTGTTTCCCTACATCACCTTTTCTGTACAGCGACCAAAAAAGACCTTGAGTAAAGTGAGAGAGCTATGATAGAGGCAGCTTCTAAAATCTTCCAGTGCCCATAGGGGATCCTGGTTTTTCAGAGAGCTGCCCCAGCCCCGGTGGCAGCCAGGTGATTCCATTGGTGACGTTTTGTCATGTTTTATGATCTTTGTGCAAGAAGGAAGATATCAAGGCTCATGTATAAATTGTGGGTGTGTGTGTCTGACCACTGCTGGTGATGA
>NW_006996932.1:0-774 GCF_000164805.1 Carlito syrichta
ATGCAAGGTGCCAATGAAATGTAACAGGAAAGGTAACAAATTTCAATAAGTTATGCTATAACAACCAGATATCTATATGGAAAAATTTAACCTTGACACCTGCCTCAGACCATACACAAAAATTAATTTGAGAGCTATCATAGACCTAGACATAAAATCTAAAACCATAAAGCTTTTAGAGGAAAATATCTTCATGACACAGAAATACTACTCAATAAGAAAAAAGATTAAATTACTGATACACACAATGTGGATGAAACTCAAAAATATGCTGAACAAAAGACTCCAGGTCTACAAAGTGTCAGAACAGACAAAATTAATCTACATTGAAAAACAGAAGCCGGACTCGGTGGCTCAACCTGTAATCCCAGTGCTTTGGGAGGCTGAGGTGAGTGGATTGCCTGAACCCGCAGGTTCGAGACCCACCTGGGCAACTTGGCGAGACCCACCTGGGCAACTTGGCGAGACCTCGACTCTACAATAAATAAAAAAACTAGTCAGATGTGGTAGTGCGCGCCTGTAGTTCCAGCTACTTGGAAGGCTGAGGCGAAAGGATCGCCGGAGCTCAGCAGGTCAAGGCTGCGGTGGCCGGGAGCATGCCACTGCACTCCAGTCTAGGTGACAGAGTGACACTCCAACTCAAAAAAAAAAAAAAAAAGAAAAAAGAGAGCAGTGTGCTTCTGGGGTGGGAGGGTTGATGAGTATCTGGGAAGGAATTTGAGGAAACTTCATATATATATGACTATGTATATATATGTACATATATATATATAC
>NW_006996933.1:0-880 GCF_000164805.1 Carlito syrichta
AATCATGTAAAACACAATTGAACACACACAGACACAGAATACACACACACCTGAAAACAAACTGGAATAACAACAAAGTGTAACAAAACAAAGAACAACAACCAAAAAACCAAGAAGACTACACACACACACACATCTAGCACAAAGTGAATAGAGAAGAAAAACAGAAAGACCAGAAAAAAACAACCAAAAAGGAATTCAGATCAAACCCTTACACATATATTGACACACACCTTAAATTATAAAAAATAAAAATAAAAAAACCCAGAAGAACAAAAGAGCAAACACAAACTAATAATAACAACAAAATTGAAAGATGAATGCTCATTTATATACACACATAAATAGAAAATGGCAAATAAAAGAAGAAAGAAACAGAAAAAGAAAAAATTTAGGAGAGCTGCAGATTAAACCCTCACATGTATTCATGCACAAAGGAAAAATATTTTAAAAATAGATGAACTAACAAACAGTCAAATAATTTTTAAAAATTAGATTAAAATTAAAATTGAAAAAACAGAAAAAACTACCCTTTTGTGGCAGGTTCTGTAATTGCTCCTCTAATCAGGTCTCTCCTGCAGAGCCACCTTTTTCACTCTCTTCTCAGTGTATGTATCAGGGAAGAAGGAGGGACAGTAGAGGTGCATGGGGTTGCAGTCCTCCCCTCCCACTCTTGTATGGTCATGGAGATCTTCTCCCATGGGGAGGTCTCTTCCCAAGGCATGTACTCGCAGAGGTGCCCCAATCAGGCTTATCCTGGAATGGAGTTCTCCTATTGAGACTGATGTCCAGGCTCCATCTGGGTTTGTCCTTCTCAGTCATGGCCCAGTTATGTGGGCCTGACATTCAGAGGATTGCTGGGGAGGAGGGGATTTGGGCA
>NW_006996934.1:0-712 GCF_000164805.1 Carlito syrichta
TGTCAGGTACACTAGGGACCCCATAGGTCTTGTCCTAACTGCCCCCATGTCTCTTCCTATTCATCTGTAAAATGGGGATGATAATATCTACCATTGGTCAGGCGTGGAGGGTCATGTCTCTAATCCCAAAACTTTGGGGGGCCAAGGAAGGAGCATCACTTGAGGCCAGAAGTTCAAGACCAGCTTGGGCAAAATAGTGAGACTTCATTTCTATATAAAAAAAAATTAGCCAGGTATGGTGGTACACACCTACAGTCCCACCTACTTGGGAGGCTGAGGTGGTAGGATCACTTGAACCCAGGAGTTCAAGGCTACGGTGGGCTATGATCACATCACTGCACTCCAGCCTGGACAACAGTAAGACCCTGTCTCTCTGAAAAACAAAAGACAAAAAAACTACTGTTGAGGGATGTTTGAACCCACGATAGTGAAATTGAATGAGGAAAAATGCAAATTTCCCAGCCCAGTATCCTCTGATGCGGAGTTAGAGTTGCTATCGCCATCAGGACCCTGAAGGGGACAACTTTCCCAGCTCCCCCACCCCCACGCACTGGAAGGCTGACACCCAGGCAGGGCTTCAGGCGCCGGGATGACTCCTCTGTGTCCTCCATCAGCTTCCACCCGGGAGTTAGGCCGGCAGATCTGCTTCCCTGGTGGGACCCCTCCCCTTCCCTCTGACTCCCCACTGAGCCCTCTGCCTCTGCAGGATGCG
>NW_006996935.1:0-729 GCF_000164805.1 Carlito syrichta
TCAGACTGTCCTCGTGATTCAAAGGATGATGAAGCCACAGCCCCTCCACTGCCAAGAAACAGGGTCTGAGGAGCAAACAAAGAGCTCTCACATGCTTATCTCATAAGACCTGAAAAGTGAACTTCAATTCTCTACTTTTAAAAAGTAATTACTTAAAAGGAACGTCAATAAACAAAAAGCCACCCCACAAAACCATAATAAAAACTACTGATTAATGAAAAAAATAAAAAAATAAACAAAAAGCCTGGGGTGAAATGGTTTGCTACTATATTATAACTATTAATAATAAAAGTAGTCTACTTTTCTACTTTGTTACGAACAATAAAGCATAATTGACTGTGACAACATTAACCATAAACAAGAACAGAAAAACAACAGTAATTTCGTGCAAACATGGAAAACTGTGTTCTTACTTAACAAATTTTGAAACAATTTTTTTTAATTTTTAATTTTGGATTCAGGGGTACACAGGCATATTCATTACATGAACAGACTGTGTAGTGGTGGGGACTGGGTCTCAGGTGGCCTGTTCCCCAGACAGCGAACAACAAATTTCTAATATACATTTGGTGTGATTCTGGTCTACTAAGCTGAAGTATATATGACTTATAAGTAAAAGAGAACTTGCTGCTGTAACACTCAAAATGTTTAACAGAAACATTTGCATATGGTTTTTAATGTACCCCAATCCTTCAATTCATCAAGCAGATATGAAGGTAGAAACATTAT
>NW_006996936.1:0-830 GCF_000164805.1 Carlito syrichta
CCCCAATAAAAGCACAATCCTATTCACAATAGCCACAAACAAAATGAAACACCTTGACAACTTCCTAACCATAAAAGTGAAAGTCCTTTACAATAAAAACTACAAAACACTGCTCAAAGAAATCTGAGGAGACACACGCAAATGGAAAAAAACATTACATGCTATTCACAATATCCACAAACAAAATGAAATACCTTGGCATCTTCCTAACCAGAGAAGTGAAGACCTTTCCAATGAAAACTACTAAACACTGCTCAAATAAATTAAAGAAGACACACACTAATGGAAAAATATTCCATTCTCACGGATTGGAAGAATCAATGTTTTTAAGATGTCCACCCTACCAAAGGCAATCTACAGATTCAATGTAATACCCTTGAAATTACCAACATCTTCTCAGACCTGGAAACAATACAGAAATTCTTCTCAGATCTGGAAACAGCAATACAGAAATTCATATGGAAACATACACTACCACAAATAGCCAAAATAATCCTCAGCAAAAGAAACAAAGTTGGAGGTGTCATACTTCCAGACTTCAAACTCTACTATAAAGATACAATAACTAAAACAGCCTGGGATCAATACAAGAACAGATATATAGACCAAAGGAACAGGATAGAGATTATGGAAACAAAACCTCAATTTTTCAGTCAACTCATCTTTGACAAAGCCTTCACAAATACACACCAGAGAAAGAAGAACCTAGTCAGTAATTTATGCTGGGAAATCTGGTTTACCACATGTAGGAGAAAGAAATAGGGCATCTACCTATCACAATACACAAAAATCAACTCTAAATGGATCAAAGATCTAAATGTAAAGCTCAA
>NW_006996937.1:0-793 GCF_000164805.1 Carlito syrichta
AACTGTGAACTCATGAGCAAGAGAAACATCCATCCTACTGAGAAGCCATAGGACATAGGATATAGGGTGTGGAGAGCTGCAGCCCACAATGAAACACAGTCTAGAACCCAGAGTGGGGAACATCCTGAACATATATGACCTACTTTCCAATCCAGTGGTCTTGAGAAGGGCAATGCAGACAAGTTCTTGGAAATGTACAGACAGCTGGGAAAAGAGACCTTTCACACTCAGAAGTTTTTATGTCATGTCAACAGCTTCTTTAAATGTGATCTAGACTGTGAGTGACAACTCCAAATGTTCTTTGTTACACATCTGAGAAAGTAAAATTTGTGAAAAATTAGCCTTAAATACTAGTCAGCCTATAAAAAGTGGACAACTATAACAAAAACCCCAAAAATTCAGTGGTTAAGGCTTTTATACTTTGGAGTCAAGTTACATATGTTGTAATTCCAGCATTTTGTCAGTGGCTAGCTATGATGTGTCTAGGTTAATTAATCTTTCTGAGGTCAAGTTTTATCTTGTCTAAAATTGGTATAATAATGCCTACTAAATAAGATTATTATAAAAATAAATAGATGGTGTGCGTAAGGTACATATCACACTGTTTAGTAAAAAATAATTACGGAATGATGACAGCTATTATCAAGAAGACAAACACACTCATTCTCTCTCTCTCTCTCTCTCTCTCTCTCTCTCTCTCTCTCTCTCTCTCATGTGCACGCACACACACACAGACACTAACACACACACACATACACTCAGTAGCTCAAAGTCTCAAGAAAGGTCAGTACTA
>NW_006996938.1:0-748 GCF_000164805.1 Carlito syrichta
CCTCTCTGGCTGTGAGGACCAACTCATTTGTGACAGCTGGTGGGAATTTTAAGCTATGAGGAAAAAAAGAGGAACACATCCTAGGTCCTCCGAGGAACAGCATAGATCCTTATTGTCTGCCTCAGGAGGCAGCTCAGAGTGGTTGGCATAAGATGGCATTTGACTTTGACCCTTGGGATCCTCTCACACAAGCAAGTTTCATCTTCAGAACATCAGACACCTCTAAATTCCACTGGACCACCAATTATTTTACCCCTTTTCGGTTATCATTGTGATTAACCATTGTAAGGACATGGCAGTCCCAACTTTCCTTACACCTGGTGTGTAAGTCAAATGTCACAAAGTTTAAATGAGTGTTTCCCTACATCACCTTTTCTGTACAGCGACCAAAAAAGACCTTGAGTAAAGTGAGAGAGCTATGATAGAGGCAGCTTCTAAAATCTTCCAGTGCCCATAGGGGATCCTGGTTTTCAGAGAGCTGCCCCAGCCCCGGCGGCAGCCAGGTGATTCCATTGGTGACGTTTTGTCATGTTTTATGATCTTTGTGCAAGAAGGAAGATATCAAGGCTCATGTATAAATTGTGTGTGTGTGTGTCTGACCACTGCTGGTGATGAGAAGGAAATGTTTCCTCCATGGTCAGTTTTTAGGAAACCTGCAATGGTGTCAACCAAGAAAGGGGTTTCAGCTGTGGCAGCAATCCATGCTGCATGGCAAGGGGCCCCATGCTCAGGCCTGATGAAGAGGAGA
>NW_006996939.1:0-644 GCF_000164805.1 Carlito syrichta
ATGTCCTCCCTCTGAGCTACCCTCTACAATGGCTGCAAAGTTATAAGCAAGTACCTGATCATATCACCCTCCCCTTTAGCTCTGTTGACTTCCTATTTTCTATGGGGCAATTGTTTATCAAACCTCTGCTTGTCTTCATACCTTCACTCAGGTTCGTATTTATTTTTTATTAGAGATAATTAACTTTTTTTTTTTTTTCTGTGAGTTGGAGTCTCACTCTGTCGCCCAGACTGGAGTTCAGTGGCCGCTCCCAGCCACTGCAGCCTCGACCTGCTGGGTTCTGGCAATCCTTCCACCTCAGCCTTCCAAGTAGCTGGAACTACAGGCGCGTGCTGCCACACCCGGCTAATTTTTTGATTTATTGTAAAGATGAGGTCTCGCCACGTTGCCCAGGTGGGTCTCAAACCCACAGGCTCAGGCAATCCACTCACCTCAGCCTCCCAAGGCGTGGGATT
Organism: Carlito syrichta; assembly: GCF_000164805.1. Lineage (NCBI taxonomy): Eukaryota > Metazoa > Chordata > Mammalia > Primates > Tarsiidae > Carlito > Carlito syrichta. The sequence continues at coordinate 456 of NW_006996939.1, forward strand.
ACAGGCTGAGCCACTGAGCCCGGCTTGAGATAATTAACTTTATTATGCACCATTTTTCAACTTAGATATGAAATGAGGTGTACATGTTATTTTTAAAATTCCAGTTTTTTAATACCTTATGCATGTTAAGTCACCTTTCTCTACACAAGAATTTGTGTAGATGAAGAAACATCCACCATAGCAATCTTC
>NW_006996940.1:0-519 GCF_000164805.1 Carlito syrichta
GGGTCCTGGTGTTTCGAGGTTGCCAAATATATATTATGTACTACAAGGGTAACCAGGATTCATGAATTCCACGACCCTAGGTAATTTCTGGGCATCTGCCTATTTGTATACATAGTTTTTGGATCCACATCCCGAGGGAAAATCAGGGCATGTTGCTGAGAATGAAACGGAAATCCGGTTCTAAGGGTTCTCATTTGCCAGAATCTACAGGGCCTCTACATAAGGTTTAATCAACAAGCTGAATTCAGGGTCTACGTTTTTCAGAGCTACTAGCTCCGTTTATACACTTAATCGCTCATTACAGATACCCAGGAACACTTTATTCTCTTGTTAGTTGTAATCAACGATCTGGCCCAAATATCCTTTTGTGCCTCGTGAACTTATAGGACCATTGTCAGGTACCCCAGGATTCAAATGTCATATTGGTACATATCCTCAATTCAGGTTACCTAAACTACAGAAATTTCTTTTCATCGGACTGGTGGGATATGGGAAATTGGGTTTAGGAGATTCCATATT
>NW_006996941.1:0-724 GCF_000164805.1 Carlito syrichta
GATTCTTTCTGCAACCTGTTGATGTTTGCTGTTGAACCCCTTAAGTGAATTTTTAAGTTTAATTTTTGTATCTTTTAGCTCCAGAATTTTCATTTGATTTTAAAAAATAACTTCTGTCTCTGTGCTATTGATATTCTAATTTTGTTTATATATTGTTTTCTTGGTTTCCTTTTGTTCTTTCTCTGTTTTCCATTATCTATTTGAGAACATTTAAAGTCATATTTGCTTAAAGTCTTTGTTGACTAAGTCTAAAACCAGTGTATCTTCGGGGATGATTTCAGGAAATTAATCTTGTTCCTTTTAATGGTCCATATTTTATTGTTTCTTTGTATGCCTTGCAATCTTTTGTGGAAAATTGGGCATCTTAAAAAATAGCTACCCATCTAGTCTTTGTATACATGCCACCTCCTGGACTCACACAATGATCCATTTCTGCTAGGTTACATCCTCACAGCTCCCTGGCCCTTATAAACCCCAGGCAGAGGTTGTTAGGGTTCACAGGGTCAGCTCAGGGGAGTCTCTCAGGCCCCACCCCCACACTATTCTCAGGAAAAACCTCTGGAATAGGAAAGGTAGGGCTTCCTCTGTGGGGAAGTAGGGCATGCTCCCACACTGACGCCTCAGACTGGTGTAGGACGACAGGTTTAGGGACCCTTGGGAGGCTCTGCAGTGGAGTCATTGTTCCTGGAAATATGCCACCACTTTAACTGTGACTGTCTAGAAA
>NW_006996942.1:0-923 GCF_000164805.1 Carlito syrichta
CAAGTCGTTCCATAGACGCTATCGGAAATGGTAAATGATGTTTCAAAGTATTCTGATATTTGAAGCAGGGTAAAGTAAATACCTAATATAATAGTAATTAATAGGGCTTGAAGTATTTGTTTACGATTGCCTTCTAGTAGGCTATGGTGGGCTCATGTAATGGAAACGCCTGAGGCTAGTAAGACGGATGTATTTAGTAAGGGCACTTCTAGAGGATTTAGGGGGTAGATACCTGTTGGGGGCCAGCAGCCCCCTAGTTCGGGGGTTGGTGCTAGACTGGAGTGGTTAAAGGCTCAGAAGAAGCCTGAGAAGAAGAATACTTCTGAGATGATGAAGAGGATTATACCATATCGAAGACCTTTTTGTACAATTGATGTATGATGCCTTGAAAGGTTCCTTCTCGAATAATATCGCATCATCATTGATATATGGTTAGTGTGTTTGTAGTAAGGCCTAAGATTAGGAGTATAAGGGAGTTGAAGGGAAATCATATAATAAGACCTGATGTTATAAGAAGATCTGAGAGAGATCCAGTTAGTGGTCAGGGGCTGGGGTTTACTATGTGATAGGCATATGTTTGGTGGGTCATTATGTATTATCATGTAAATAGAGGCTTACTAGGAGTGTAAACACATAGGCTTGAATAAGAGCTACAGCTAGTTCTAGGACTGTTAGTAGTATAAGAATAATAAATTTTGTTGATGCTGCAATAGTATTAATTGATGAGCGGACTAGGGTAGCTCCTCCAATTAAGTGCATGAGTAAGTGGCCTGCTGTAATATTGGCGGTTAGTCGCATGGCTAAAGCTATAGGTTGAATAAAAAGGCTGATTGTTTCGATAATAATTAGTATAGGAATCAGGGGGATAGGGGTTCCTTGTGGGAGAAAGTGGGCTAAGGATGCTTTGGTTTTGTGGCGGAAGC
>NW_006996943.1:0-1248 GCF_000164805.1 Carlito syrichta
CTGGTGCTGAAGCCTTCCACCATCTTACCACCACATCACCCCTGACCAGCAGGAAGTAGCCAGAAAGAGTAATGACGTCCCTCCCCATAAGAACAGAAAAGGTGGGAATGAATGGTGCATGAAGCAACCAGAGGGGCGGCTCCCAGAATGGTGCTGAGCATGGTGAAGACACACCAGACAACAAAGGCCCTAGGTCCCGGCTTCTGTGTGCACAATTCCCCATGCACACAAAGTTCAAACCTGCAAGCCTCCAATCCTTAGCCAGCTTTGTTATGCGTCCAATGGGACTATAACATGTCATCGGCCCCAAACTGTTCCCATTCTGCTCCTCCAATAAGAATATAGCACTGCCCTTCCTGGCCCCTGTCAGGCTAGTAAATACAGCCCTCTCCCTGCAGATCTCTCTCAGTCTCTCTCTCTCTCTCTGTCACTCTCTCCCTCTCTGCCTCTCTCCCCGCCTCTCTCCCACTTCCTCTCTCTCACTCACTCTCTCCCTCTCTCTCTCCACAGACCCTTTCCCTTTTTCCCTTGTAACCACCACTTTAATAAATCTCTTGGCTTTAAATGGGTGAGGAGTCGTTACTGGCATCAAACTTCTTTCACTAGCTAGTTAAGTCAGCTGGCTAGCAACTTGCCTAGCTAGTGACGTTAGTTAAGTCAGCTGGCTAGGAAACTGGCTAACTAGTTATGTCAGCTAGTTGAGTCAGGTGGCTAGCCAGCTGTCTAGCTGGTTAAGTTAGTTAGTTAATTCAAGTGGCTAGCCAACTGGCTAGCTAGGTAACTCATTAGTTCTGCCAGCTTGCTAGTCTGCTGGCTAGCTGGTTAAGTCAGTTAGTTAAGTCAGCTGGATAGCCACCTGGCTAATTAGGTAGCTAGCTAATTAATTCAGCTGGCACTAGCTGGTTAAGCTAGTGAGTTAAGTGAGCTTGCTAGCCAGATAGTTAGCTAGGTGGCCAGCTAGTTAAGACAGATGGCTAACTGGAGGGCTGTCTAGTTAAGGTAGCTAGTTAAGTCAGCTGGTTAGCCAGCTGGCTAGCTACGCAGTTGGCAAGTTAAGCAAGTTGGTTAGCAGGTGGGTCAGGTAGGTGGCCAGATAGTTAAGCCAACTGGCTAGCCAGCTTACCAGGAGGGTGTCTGGCTAGTTAATCTCGCCTGGTATCCAACTCTCCAGCCTGCCGGCTGGAAATTTAAGTCAGCTGGCTACCCAGCTGACCAGCCCACTAACTTGATAGCCAGCGGCATAGCCAG
>NW_006996944.1:0-1315 GCF_000164805.1 Carlito syrichta
ACTCAGCAACCTGGTCAGCTAACTAGTGGCCTCATTGGCTTTCCATCAGTTCAGCTAACCAGTCTGCTCACTCACCTGCCAAATGGTCAGCAAACTAGTCATCTCACTTGCCAGCAAAAAAATCAACTAACTCATCGGTTTGCTCACAAGTCAACAAGACAGCTAACTAGTCGGCTTGCTTGCCAGCCAACTAGTTATTCAGTTCGCCAATGGCTCTCTCACTGGCCGACTAATTAAGGCATCTCACCCATCGGCTCACTGGACAGTCATCTAGTTAATTTGGCTCACCCATCTGCTCATTCACCTGCCAACTAGTTAAGTTTTCTAACCAGCCGGCTCACTCGCCAGCTGACTAAATTCAGCTGACCAGTCAGCCCACTCACCAGCAGAATAGTTTAGGTAGCTGACCTGTCGGCTCACTTGCTGGCAGACTAGTTAAGTCAGCTTACTAGTCGGCTCAATTGCTTGCCGACCTGTTAAGTCACCTGACCAGTCGGATCTCTCGCCCACTGACTAGTTAAGTCAGCTCACCTGTTGGATCACTCGCTGGCCTAATAGTTAAGTCAGGTAACCGGTCAGTCAACTAGCTGTCCCAGTAGTAGTGAGCTTAAAAATCGTCCGACCAGTCGACCAACTTGTCAGCTGACAAGATAGCACAGCTACCCTGTCGGTTGACTAGTTAGGTCAGCTAACTTATTGGCCAATTAGTTGGCTGACTAGTTAGGTCAGCAAACGAGCAGGCAACTATTTAACATTGCTAACTAGTGGGCAAACTCGTCAGCTATCTTGCTAACTAAGCTAACTGGTTGGCCGACAAGACGGCCGACTTCTTAAGCCAGCTAACAAGTCAGGGGGCAGGCAGCCGATGTGTTAAACAATCTAAGTATTCTGCCGACTCATCAGCCCTCAACTTAGTTCACCTAGCTAACTCGTTAATGAACTCGTTAATTCAACTATTTAACTCGTTTATCAACTAGTTAAAATGGTTAACTAACTTGTTATCCAACTCATTAAGTCAGCTAGCTATCTCATTAGCCAAATAGTTAAGTCAGCTAGCTAAGTCAGCTAACTATTTAATTCAGGTTAATTAGCTGACTATTTAATTCAGGTTAAGTCAGGTAGCTAACTTGTTAAGTTGGCCAGTGAAGTCAGCTAGCTAAGTAGTTAAGTCAGCTAGCTAAGTAGTTAAGTCAGATAGATAACTCAGCTATTTAAGTCAGCTTTCTAATTTAGTCAGATGGTTAAGACAATTAGCTAGCTAGTTAGCTAAAGGGTTAAGTCAGCAAGTTGAGTGAGATAGTTAGCTACTTAACTA
>NW_006996945.1:0-630 GCF_000164805.1 Carlito syrichta
CCACCTCTTACCAACAAGGGAGCCTGAACGAAACCTATTTGTATACCTAACCCTTAACTATACCCCACAATATCACAATAACAAATATTGATAAAAAAGAAAAAAAAAGAAAGAAAGAAATGCATTTTCCTGCAAACCTTCTGCTCAACTCTTCCCCCCTGGCTCCCCCACATCTGAAGGTCCCTAAAACTTGGCACATTTCTGCCCCAACAACCCCAATGGCTGCCCCTGCTTTGGTGTGAGATTTCCCAGGGATCCCTGGCCGGGTTCCTGCTGGCTCTCCTCTCTGTGGTAAGAAATGTGCCTCAGACAGCCCGGCCCTATGATTTGTCAATGAGGACCTTCAGCAAAGAAAGTTCAGGGACACAACCCTCACCTGGGGACATTTCTTCCCCCCAGTCCCATTTTTTCTGACTTTTAAGCCAGTCACCCTTTGAGCACACCATGTGCTTTTGAGAATCTCTGTACGTTTCTGATGATTTTGGAGACAGGGTCTGGTTCTGTGGCTCAGTCTGGGGCCCGGGGACATGACTGTCATTCACTGCCAGCCTCAAATCGTGTGCTCTAGTGATCCTTCGACCTCAGCCTCTGGATTGGCCGGGATCACGGTCACCATGACCCCAGACCCCC
>NW_006996946.1:0-715 GCF_000164805.1 Carlito syrichta
CGGACTCCCATTACCCAGATTCCTACTTCAAAACCTGATTCGTGGTTACGTCTTAGGAAGACGGCCTGTAGTTTTTGGGATTGAGGACTCATGTAAAAAAGATTCCTTATACTTCCATAGCAATATGACGCTTAGTTTCCTGTATATGACGACCACCATTACCCAGCTTCCTACTTCACTCTACAGGATGCCAAGACAGTTCCTGGTGACCGAGAATTCCAGTTTTTTGGATCTCAAGAGAAAGACGTCCATAATGTTCTTTAGGAACTGGAATCCAAGATTCCTGGTTCCCCTTCACAAGACCTCCCAAAATGTGGAATATTCCAAACCAAAAACCCCAATTCCTACCTGCCCACCCACAAGAATTAACTGTTCTTTGAGGTCACCTGAATTGATGAATTTTGGACCAATATACCTTTTGATTCTGGAGAATAAGATTATGGTCGTAGAAGGTCCCAGGAAACAGAAGAATTTCCAGGGCCAAATCCTTGATTACAACTAACAAGAGGACCAGAAATGTCCTGTGGATCTGTAATGACAGATTTAGAGTATCCACGTAGCAAGTAGCTCTGACAATTTAGGGACCCAGAAGCCAGATTGCTGATTAAACCTTACCAAGAGGCCCTGTAGATTACAGAAAATGAGAACTTCTAGAACAGGATTTCTTTTTAATTCGCAGTAGATGCCCTGATTTTTCTGTCAATTTGGATTCCAA
>NW_006996947.1:0-2733 GCF_000164805.1 Carlito syrichta
CAGACAGAATTTATTAGGCGAGGAGTATCAGACGGCAGTAATAAGGCTAGGAGTATCAGACGATACTAATAAGGCAAGAAGTATCAGACGGCACTACGAAGGCAAGTAGGATCAGACGGCACTAAAAAGGCAAGTAGTATCAGATGGCACTAATAAGGCAAGTAGTATCAGACGACACTAATAAGGCAAGCAGTATCAGACGACACATATAAGACAAATAGTATTAGACGACACTAATAAGGTAAGTAGTATCAGACAACACTAATAAGGCAAGTAGTACCAGACTATACTAATGAGACAAGTAGTGTCAGACGACACTAATAAGGCAAGTAATATCGGATGACACTAATAATGCAAGTAGTATCAATGGACACTAATAAGTCAAGTATTATCAGACGACACTAATACAGCATGTAGTATCAGATGATACTGATAAGTCAAGAAGTATCCGACGACAATATTAAGTCAAGTAGTATCAAAAGACACTAGTAAGGCAAGTAGTATCAGGAGACACTAATAATGCAAGTAGTATCATGAGATACTAATAATGCAAGTAGTATGAAAAGACACGAATATGGCATGTAGTATCATAAGAAAATAATAAAGCTAGTAGTATCATAAGACACGAATAAGCAAAGTAATATCATATGACAAAAATAAGACAAGTAGTATCCTAAGACACATATAAGGCAAGTAGTATCATAAGACACGCACAGGCAAGGAGTATCATAAGACACGTAAAAGGCAAGTAATATCATAAGGAAGGAATAAGGCAAGTAGTATCATAAGACAGGCATAAGGCAAGTAGTATCATAAGACAAGAATAAGGCAAGTAATATCTTAAGACTCTAATAAGGCAAGTAGTATCATAAGACACTAGTAAGGCAAGTAATATCTTAAGACGCTAATAGGTAAGTAGTATCATAAGAGAGTAATAAGGCAAGTAGTATCAGATGACACTAAAAAGGCAAGTAGTATCATAAGACACGAATAAGGCAAGTAGTATCAGACGACACGAATAAGGCAAGTAGTATCAGAAGACACGAATAAGGCCAGTAGTATCATAAGACACGAATAAGGCAAGTAGTGTCATAAGACACTTATGAAGCAAGTAGTATCATAAGACACGAATAAGGCAAGTAGTATCATAAGACATGACTAAAATAAGTAGTATCAGAAGAAACGATAAAGGCAAGTAGTATCATGGCACACGAATAAGGCAAGTAGTATCATAAGACACGAATAAGGCAAGCAATATCTTAAGACTCTAATAAGGCAATTAGTATCATAAGACAGTAATAAGCCAAGTAGTATCAGACGACACTAATAAGGCAAGCAGTATCATAAGACACTAATAAGGGAAGAAGTTCAGACGACACTAATAAGGCAAGTAGTATCATAAGACACTAAGAAGGCAAGAAGTATCATTAGACACTATTATGACAGATAGTATCATAAGACACAAATAAGGCAAGTAGTATCAGACAACACTAATAAGGCAAGTAGTATCAGGTGACACTTATAAGGCAAGTAGTATCATAAGATACTAATAAGGCAAGTAGTATCATAAGACACTAATAAGCAAGTAGTATCAGATGACACTACTAATTCAAGTAGTATCAGGCGACAATAATAAGGCAAGTAGTATCATAAGACACTAGTAAGGCAAGTAGTATCAGACGACACTAACAAGGCACATGTAATCATAACACACTAACAAGTCAAGTAGTATCAGACGACACTAATAAGGCCAGTAGTAACATAAGACATTAATAAGGCCAGTAGTATCAGACAACACTAATAAGGCAAGTAGTATCATAAGACATAAATAAGGCAATAGTATCATAAGACATTAATGCAAGTTGTATCAGATGACAGTAATAAGGATATTAGTATCATAAGACACTAGTAAGGCAAGTAGTTTCACACGACACTGATTAGGCAAGTACAATCAGACGACACTAATATGGCAAGAATTATCATAAGGCACTAATAAGGCAAGGTGTACCATAAGACACTAATAAGGCAAGTACTATCAGAACACAGTAATAAGGTAAGTAATATCAGATGACACTAATAAGGCAAGTAGTAACAGACGAAACTAATAATGCAAGTAGCATCAAACAACACTAATAAGGCAAGTAGTATCATAAGACACTAAGAAGGCAAGAAGTATCATTAGACACTATTATGACAGGTAGTATCATAAGACACAAATAAGGCAAGTAGTATCAGACAACACTAATAAGGCAAGTAGTATCAGGTGACACTTATAAGGCAAGTAGTATCATAAGATACTAATAAGGCAAGTAGTATCATAAGACACTAATAAGCAAGTAGTATCAGATGACACTACTAATTCAAGTAGTATCAGGCGACAATAATAAGGCAAGTAGTATCATAAGACACTAGTAAGGCAAGTAGTATCAGACGACACTAACAAGGCACATGTAATCATAACACACTAACAAGTCAAGTAGTATCAGACGACACTAATAAGGCCAGTAGTAACATAAGACATTAATAAGGCCAGTAGTATCAGACAACACTAATAAGGCAAGTAGTATCATAAGACATAAATAAGGCAATAGTATCATAAGACATTAATGCAAGTTGTATCAGATGACAGTAATAAGGATATTAGTATCATAAGACACTAGTAAGGCAAGTAGTTTCACACGACACTGATTAGCAAGTACAATCAGACGACACTAATATGGCAAGAATTATCAT
>NW_006996948.1:0-821 GCF_000164805.1 Carlito syrichta
CTGGCCATATTCCAGGTGGAAGATGATGAAAGCTACACTGGGATGAGGTAGTGGGGTAGAGATGGGGAAAGTAATCTTATTTAGGTCCATTTGAGGTCCAGGATTATTGACTTCACTTCTGTTTGCTACAAGATGTCTAGAGCAATGTGCAGCCTGTAAATAAAACTCACTATTTTTTTTTCTTAATTGAGAATTTGCCCTCTGCCTGTTGGTGCTCAAGAAAACATACTTATTAAATCAAGACTTAGTTCAATTCATGGCACACAACAACAGTTCAAGTATATTGCACCCATTCTTATCCTTGTTGTTGGTGTTAAGTTTAGAATTAAAGGCATTTATAATAGATTAGTAAAATGTTGCCAAATGCCCTTCCCCACCCCAGGCTAGGATCTTATGCTTGATAATTAAATTTGTTGACAGTAACACTGTGCCCAAGCATTCAGATCTTAAGAGTCCTTGTATATCCCACCCTCCCCCTTTGGAATAAAATTTTTAAAAATCTAGACTACTGGAAGATGAGAGGTCACATAAAGCAGATTGTGGCACCTGGCCAACAGCCAGCACCAACTGAAAATATGATAAAGCTGTCCAGTGGCAGTATAAGAGGTTGAGGAGTCTAGGCAGAGAAAATGGTTATTTCTATGTAAAGAAGTGTTTGATCTCTGATACTGTTCAGAATTTTCAGTGCATGATAATAATAAAGTCATTTTTTTTTTTTGAGTTGGAGTCTCACTCTGTCGCCCAGACTGGAGTGCAGTGGCCGCTCCCGGCCACCGCAGCCTCGACCTGCTGGGCTCCGGCAATCCTTCCGCCTCAGCCTT
>NW_006996949.1:0-486 GCF_000164805.1 Carlito syrichta
GAAACATTTCTGAGGGTCTGCTCCCACTTAAATGGGAAATACATTGTCTATTCCTTGTTTTTTTCTTAATAACATTCTTTTTTTAGTTTACTGCATTATGAGAACATAAAATATATAACATACAAAGTATATGTTAATAGACAGTTTCTATTATTGATAAAGCCTCTGATCAACAATAGGCTACTATTAGTTTTGTTTCTAAAAGTTAAAGGTGGACTTTCCACCACACGGGAGGTCAGCACCTAAACCCCCATGTTGTTCAAGGGTCAACTGTAAAATGGAAGCCACATTATTTGGTCTTTTATTTTATTTTACTTTATTTATCTTTTTTGAGTTGGAGTCTCACTCAGTCGCCCAGACTGCAGTGCAGTGGCCGCTTCCGGCTACCGCAGCCTCGACCTGCCAGGCTCCGGCGATCCTTCCGCCTCAGCCTTCCGAGTAGCCAGAATTACAGGTGCGCGTTACCACGCCTGGCTGACTTTTTAA
>NW_006996950.1:0-691 GCF_000164805.1 Carlito syrichta
TTAAGTCAGCTAGCTAAGTAGTTAAGTCAGATAGCTAAGTCAGTTAGTTAAGTCAGCTACCTAATTTAGTCAGCTGGTTAAGACAGCTCACTAGGTAGTAAGCTAACAGGTTAAGTCAGCAGGATTAGTCAGGTAGTTAGTTAGTTAACTAACTTGTTACGTCAGCTGGTTGAGACAGCAGGCTAGCTAGTTAGCAAATGGGTTGAGTCAGCTGTTTGAGTAGGCTAGCTAGCTAGTTAGCTAACCAGTTAAGTCAGCTGGATTAGTCAGCTAGCTAGCTAGTTAGCTAATTAGATAAGTCAGCTGGTTGAATCAGCTAGCTAGCTCATTAGCTAACGAGTTAACACAGATGATTGAGTCAGCTAGCTAGAATGTTAGATAACAAGTTGTCTAACTACGTAGCCATCTGGTTAAGTCACCTAGCTAGTTAGGTAGCTAACTATTTAAGTCAGCTTATTAGCTAGGTAGCTAGGAAGTTAGCTAATATCTTAAGTCTGCTGGCTAGCTAGATACCTAGCTAGTTAACTAGTTATTCAAGTCAGCTGGGTAGCAATGTTGTTAGCTTGTTAAGTCAGCTAGTTAAGTCAGATGGCTAGTCTGTTGGCTAGCTAGATAGTGAGCCAGTTTAAGTCAGTTGACTAGCCAGCTGGGTTAGCTGGTTATTTCAGCTAGTTAGAGAACTGGCAAGTCA
>NW_006996951.1:0-584 GCF_000164805.1 Carlito syrichta
TTGATGGAGTGACCTTTTATCATTATGTAGTGGCCCTCTGTAACTTTTTAAATTTTTGATAGCTTAAATGGTATTTTGTCTGAAATTAGAATTGCGACTCCTCCTTCCTTTTGTGTTCCATTTGCCTGAAAATTTGTTTCCCATCCTCTTACTTTGAGTCTCTGGATGTCCTTTCTAGTGAGATGGTCTCTTGAAGGCAGTATATTGTTGCCTGGTGATATTTTATCCATTTTGTCATTCTATGTATTATCAGTGGTGCATTTAGTCATTCACATTCAGGCTAATTATTGAAATGTGAGAGTTCGTCCCTATCATGGAGTTCTTATTGAGTTGTTGTTCTTCCACTTGGTTTTTTCTTTTTTTGTCTTTCTTTTGGTTTTGGGGTTGGTATATTTTATTCTTTTCCCTGTACTCTTGTGAAGAACGTTGTTCTTTTTTCCTTTTCTTCTGTGTTTAGTACTTTCTTAAGTGTTTCATGTAGAGATGGTTTGGTGGCAGCATAAGTTCTTAGGGATTGGATATCTGGGAAAGATTTTAATTCTCCCTCACTAATGAAGCTAACTTGGCCAGGTATGTTATTTCTT
>NW_006996952.1:0-773 GCF_000164805.1 Carlito syrichta
AAGTCAATCCAAGAGTAAAGGCATCAGGAAGAGGATAGAGGGTCGAGTATATGGCCAGTTCTCTGGGTGATAACTAGTCATGGGTCTTATCATTTTCAGGCGCAACTTGGATTGGTTAATTTGTCAGTTAACCTGTGAGCCCGATATGGTGGCGTGCATCTACAGTACCTTCCAGCTATTTGGAAGGCTGAGGCAGAAGGATAGCCTGAGTTCACCAGTTGGAGGCTGTGATGGCCATGAGCACTTCACTGTACTGTAGCCTGGATGAAAAGAGTGAGAATCTAACTCAAAAAAAGAAACAAGAAGCCTACAACCCCAAACCCACTGTTTATATGATAAATGCCTCAAGGCCTGCTCTTGACTGCAAATGGTATGCTCTAGAACTACTCAAACTCTGAGGAAAATGAAACCCTGGCCCCCTCCTGCCTGTGCTGAGACCTCTTGGAAACTGCTGGCTCAGTCTTGGTCCCTCATTCAACAGAATTTCTCCAAATTTCTGCATCTGGCTCTGGCTTCTGCCAGTTCTGTTCAACCCTTGATTCCTCAGCTAGAACTTGCATAGATGTTTCTGACTTACACTTCATGAAAGTATTTCCTCACAATGGCGCTGTTGCTCAAGACGAAGCTAACTGACCAGTCTGTCTCCCACCCATCAACTTGGTAAAAAAGTGCCATAAAAAGACATAACCAGCCCAGTGGCTACATTGCATTTTGCTCAAATTCTGATAACTTCCTCCACTGTTAACATTCTTTAGTCTTTCTTTTGATGTCAA
>NW_006996953.1:0-3904 GCF_000164805.1 Carlito syrichta
CCTCTTTTGTGATCAGAGCTCCAGTGACTTGATCTCTGTCATTGAGCCTCAGGAATTGTCATCATCTGTGACAGTTACCACAGTGATTGGTCTCATCTCCAATGGGTACCCCAATGACTGGCCTTCTCTGTGGTGGATGCACTATTGACTAGCTTTTTTCACTTACAGTTGTTGCAGTGACTTGTTATCCTTTGTGATGGCTGCTACAGTGTCTGGCCCTCCACTGTGATGGGTACCCCAGTGATTGACCCTACTCCACAATGAGTGCCCCAGTTACTGGCTCTCTTCTATAATGGGTGTCTCAGTGACTAGCCTTCTGGGACACATCAGTCCCAGTGACTGATCCTCATATATGATACGTGCCTAAAAGACTACCTGTTTTTAATGATGTTTGCCCCAGTGATTGGGTCTAATAGATGGATTTCCCACTGACTGACAATACAGTCTGATCATTGACCCAGTGATTTGCCCTCTTTCTAATGGATTCCTAAGTGATGGACCTTCCTGTTTGATGAGTGCCTATGTGACTGGCCCTCCGAGGTGATAGGCACCTCACTGACAGGATCTCCTGTGTGAAGGTTGCTGCAGTGATTAGCTTTCCTTGGAAATGGATATCCCAGTGACTTACTCACCTCTTTGTGTGTTGCACCAGTGTCTGGTTCTCATCCTTAATAGGTGTCCAAGTGGCTGACCCTTAACTCTGATGAATTCCTCAGACTGTTCTCCACTGCAATGAGTACCGGAGTGACAGTCCCTCTTCATCCTCTTTGCCCCATGAAAGGATCTCCTCCATAATGAGTTCTACAGTGACAAGCCATCCCCCAATAATGGTGTCCCAGTGACTAGACATTCTCTGTGACTGGAGAACCTGTGACTGGTCACCTGAATAATAAATGCCCCAGTGACTAGCTTTCTTATGTGAGGTTGTCCCAGTGAAAGTCTCTTCACAATAATGGTGCTCACGTGACAGGCCTTCTTTTGTTATGGTTGCGACCATGACTAACCCTCCTCTGTGAGGAGTGTTTCTGTGACAAGCACTTCATTGTGAGGTGTGGCCCTGTGACATGATTGTTTCTGGGTGGCGCAGTTTATGGTCCTCCTCTTTCATGGATGCTCCAATGACTGCTCTTCTTCTGTGATGGGTAAACCAGTGACTGACCCTCCTTTGTGATGAGTGTCTCAGTGACTGGTTGTCTTTTGTAATACTTGTTGTGGTGACGGGCCCTCGACTGTGATGGATGTTTCCAGTTGCTCCACCTCTTCTTTGATTTATTCCTCAGTGAATGATCCTCCTCTGGGAGGGGAGCTGTAGTGACTGGCCCTCCTTCTTGATTTATGAACCAGGTACTGGCCCTCATCTGGGATAAGTGGCACAGTAACAGGCACTCAAATGTGATGGAGGGCCCTGTGATTGTCTCTCCTCTGTGATCACCACCCTTTTCTTTGATAGGTGCTACTGTAACTGTCTCTGCTTTAATGGGTATTTCACTGGGCATCCTCCATAATGTGTGCCCCATTGAATGAACTTTTTTATGGTGGGTGTCTCAGTGACTGCACCTGCTCCTTAATGTGTGCCTATTGAGTGGACCTCCCCTGAGATTGGTGTCCCATTGATTGACCTTCATATATGATGGTTGCCCCAGTGACTAGCTTCCTCGGTGATGGCTGTCACATTGGCTGGGTCTCCTCCATAATGGGTACCCCAGTAACAGCATCTCTTGAGTAGCGGAAGCCCCAATGACCAGCCATCCTCTGTGATGGGTCCTTCACTGATTAACCCTTTTCTGTAATTGGTATTCTAGTAACTGGGTCTTACCCACATGGGTTTCAGAAACAAGCCCTCCTCTGTAATGTTTTCCACCATATCTGACACTCTTCCATAGTAGTTAGCTCTATGTAACTGACCCTCTTCTGTAATGGATGTCTCAGTGACTGGGCCTTCCCCATACAGGTACTTCATAGAGTGGAACTCCTTTGTGAGCCCTGGCAGTCCTCCATATTTGGTGATCCAATTACTAGCCTACCTCTGTGATGGTGTTCCAGTAACTGGGCCTCCCCCATATTTATGTCCCTTTGATTAGCATTCCTCTGTAGTGGGTGTCCTAAAGATTGGTTTTCCTTTCTGATAAATGCCCCAGTGACTTGGTTTCCTCTTTAATAGTTGCGTCAGTGAGTGGCCCTTTATTTTGAAGGGTATTCTGTGACTAGCTCGTCTCTGTAAAAAATGCCCTAATAACTGATCCTTTTCTTTTCTTTCTTTCTTTTTTTTGAGTTAGAGTCTCACTCTGTAACCCAGACTGGAGTGCAGTGGCTGTCCCCGGTCACCGCAGCCTCTACCTGCTGGGCTCCGGCGATCATTCTGCCTCAGCCTTCCAAGTAGCCGGAACTACAGGTGCGCGCTACCACGCCTGGCTAATTTTTGATTTATTGTAGAGATGGTCTCGCCATGTTGCCCAGGAGGGTCTCAACACCGCGGGCTCAGGCAATTCACTCACCTCAGCCTCCCAAAGGTGTGGGATTACAGGCTGAGTCACCAAGACCGGCTGATCATTTTTTATTATGGGAATCTTAGTGACTGACTTTCCTCTGTGATAGATGTGCCAGTGAATGAGCCTCATTTGAGATTGATGTCTTAGTGATTGACCTACTTCTTTGATGGTTTCCACAGTGACTACTCCTCTTCAGTAATAGGTGTGCTAGTAAATGGGCCTCATCAAAAATGAGTTCTTGAGTGGCTGCTCCTCCTCTGTAATATGTGCCTCAGTATCTAGGTCTCATCCAAAATGGGTGTCCCATGATTGACCCTCCTTTCTGATGGGTGTTCCAGTGACTGGAACTCCTCCATAGAAGATAATCCATTGACTTGGCCTTCTCTGCGATTGATGCTTCGGTGAAAGACTGTCCATCAAATTGGATGCCCCAGTGACTAGCCCTCGACTGTGATGAATGTTCCGGTACTGGGTCACCTGTATAGTCGGTTTCCTAGTGACTAGCGCTGCTATAAGATTGGTGCCTCAGTGAGACAGTCCTCTATGATTGGTGTCCCACTGACTGACTCTGCTGTGATAGATGCCCAATGACTGTGACTACTCTATCATGGTTGCTTCATCGGCTGGCATTCCAGTTCTAATGACTGACTTTCACCCCTCAGTGAAAAATGTCACAATGACTGATCCTCCTTTTGGATGGGTGTTCCAGTGACTAGTTTTAACTGGGGTAGCTATTTCAAGTTAATGGATTTCCTAAAAATATAAGCATAAGTTGACAAGCTCACCTCCATTATGGTTGCCCCAGTGACTGCACGTCCATGGTGATTTGATCCCCAGTGACTGGCATTCCTCCCTAATGGGTTCCCTAATGACAAGTACTTCTCTGATAAGTGTGCCATACTAACTTTACCTCCTCCATAATGAGTTTCCTAGTAAAGGCCCTCTTTTGTGATGGTTTTCCCAATGACTGGTCCTCCTCAGTGCTGGGTACCATGGATAGTGGCCCTCCTTTGTGATTGTGCTGCTAGTGATTTGCCCTCTTCCATAATTTGTGCACGAGTGACTGTCCCTTCCCTGTTATTGTTGACACTTTGATTAACCCTCCTCTATGTGAGTGTCCCAGTGACTATTCCTTTTCTCGTAGGGTTTCACAAAACTGTATTACCTCTGTGATTGGTGACCCAGTAACAGGCCATCCTCTGTTATCAGTGTTCTAGTGACTGCCCCTCAACTGTGATGTGTTCTCAGTGCCTGACATTCCTGCGTTATGGGTGTTGCAGTTACAGGCCCTCTTCTGTGATAGTTGTCCCATTGTCTGGGCCTTCATTGTAAAGGGTACTCCAATGACTGGCTTACCTGTGTGACTGTTGCCCCTGTGACTCAGCCTCTTCTTTTATCAGGTCCCCAGTGATTGG
>NW_006996953.1:4546-7952 GCF_000164805.1 Carlito syrichta
TCACTCCTTATTTGATTTAGAATTATACAATTTTAGTGTTTAGACATAAAGTTTTTTAGAAGCACAAGCTTATAGTAAGTTCATTATGAATTCATTTATAAGTTCTAACACTTATCTAGGAGTTATGTAGGTGATTTATAACACTGTTTTCACTGACAGGATAAAGATTAATTTTTAAGGTTTTTACTTAATTTAATAGTTAAAACTCTAAGTTAACATTTATAGAGTGGGTTTTCACTGAACTCATAATATAATAAACAGACACTTTTATGACAGATCAGCTAAAACAGAAAGTAACCTTGAGGGGCCTGGGAAACATTGCTAAAAGCTTCTTTTGAGTTCTCTTTAGAAACAAGCACTGCAAGATAAGAGAAAAGTAACGAGGACATCTGGACAAGGGAGGCAATCATGGGACTCTGAAGAACATGAGAGCCTAAGATGGGAAAATTCCTGACACATAACGAAATATACACTTAAAGAAACTTTCTTGAGACATTTCAAGGACTGTAATTTGGGACATTGGACTGAGAGAATCATTGTTGGCTTTATGAATAAGACTTGTTGTCTAAATGCCTATGGGAATCTTGGTTTATTTGCTACTATGCCTATGAGAATCTTGGTTTATTTGCTACTATACCTATGAGAATCTTGGTTTGTTTGCTACTAAGCCTATGGGAATCTTGGTTTGTTTGCTACTAAGACCACTAGATAGTAACTTATAAAAGATATGTATGTGAAATAATTTTCTTTATCTTGCCCCTTCACGAATGGTATAAAAGCTCTGTGTTAACTAGCATTAAATTGTCATCTGTTCAAGAGGCAGGTGTCCGTGTATATGATCTTCGTCCGTCGCCTATCCGTCTCTCCTTCAGGATATCTCACGACCCTTGCGGGGCGGGCCCCCGCAAGTGATTGGTCCTTAACTGTGTTTGGTGCCTAATTGACTAACTTTCCTTTGTGATTTGTGCCCTAATTTCTGACTCTCCTCAGTAATGGGTGTCTCAATGACTGGTTCCCTTGTGATGGGTGCTTCTGTGATTAGACTTCTTTAATGGGTTCTTCAAAGACTGATCCACCTCCATTATGGGTCCCCCAGTGACTGGTCCACCTCTACAATAGAAGTCCCACTGACTGGGCCTCCTCCAAAATGGTTGCTCCTGTGAGTAGCCCACCACTGTGATGGATGTCCCAGTGACTGGTCTTCCTTCAATATAAATGCTCCAGTGACTCACCCTCCTCTGTGATTGTGCTGCAGTGAGTATCTCCTTCTTTTTGTGTGCTGCAGTGACTTGTCCTCTCTGTTGTTAGTGTCCCAATGACTCTCTATCCTCTGTGATGGACATCTCAGGGAATAACCCTCTTCTGAAATGGGTGTCATAGTAAGAGGGCCTCCTCCAATGGGTGCCTCAATGCCTAGTCCTCCACTGTTATGGGTGCCGGTTTCTGGACTTCCTCTATAATATATGCTCAGTGATTAGTTCTCCTCTGTGAATAGGCCTCCTCCATAACAGGTGGTATATTTACTAATGCTTCTTCATGTCTGGTGCCCCCAGTGAAGTGTTCCTCTTCCAAATTGGCTGTTACAGTGAATAGCTCTCCTTTGTTACTGGTTTTCCAGTAAATAATCCTCCTTTTTAATTTGTGTCCCAGGGATCAGTTTTTTCCATTATGAGTACCCCAGTTACTGGGTCTTCTCAGTGATTTGTACTCCCACTGAATGATTCTTCTCTGTAATGATTGTTACAGTGACTTGCACTCCTCTGTGACGGATGTTGTACTGTCTGGTCTCTTCCACAAAAGATACCCTAGTAACCTCCTCTCACAATGTGTGCTGCAGTGTCTGTGCCTCCTCTGCGATTGGCGTCCTAATAACTGACCATCATATATAATAGGCATTCCAACATCTAGCCCTCCTCTGTCATGGTGTCTTGGTGACAGAGTCTTCTTTATTGTTGGTGCTGCAGTGACTGGTTGTTCTCTGAGATTGTTGCCCTAAATACTGGCCATTCTTTGTGATGGGTGCTTCAGTGACCAGCCCTCTAATGATATGGGTGTTATAGTAACTGGGACTCCTCCAAAATATGTGCTACAATGAGTTGTCCTCCTACGTGATAGGTGCCCCAGTTTATGGGTCTCCTCCACAATGGGTGCCCAAGTGACTTGCCCTCCCCTGTGAAGGATGTCCCAATGATTGGGTATCTATTAAAATGGGTGCTCCATTGAGTATGCCATCTTTGTGACTGATGCTCTGGTGACTAGTGTTCCTCCAAATTGGGTGCCGCAGTGAATAGCCCTCCTCTGTTATGGGTTTCTTAGTGATCACCTGTCCTCAGTGATGGGTGCCACTGTGACTGGTTCTCCAGTATGATAGATGCCTCAGTGACTGGCATCCTCTATAATTGGTGGTCCAGGGACTAATCCTACTCTGTGTTGTGTGTCCCTTTGACTGGTTCACCTCTGTGATTGTTGAAACACGGATTGGTCCTCCTCTATTATGGGTGATCCATGCCGACCCCTCATCTGGGTTGGTGTCCAGTTACTAAATCTTCTTTGTAATGGATGCCCCAGTGTGAAGCTATCCTCTATGATGTGTTCCTCGGTGACTGTTCCTCCTCTGTTTTTAATGTTTCACTGACTGGGCCTTCTCTGTGATCACTGTTCCAGAAACTATCCCTCTTCTGTAATAAGTGCCACAGTAATTGGTTCTTCATTTGTGTTGGAAAGCCCAATGACAGATCCATGCTGTGAAGGGTAACCCAGAAACGGTTTCTCCACTATTATGTGTTCTCCAGTGATTAGGCTTCCTCCATGATTGCTGTCCCAGTTGTTAGCCCTCCTCTGCGATGTGTGCCCCACTGACTGGGATTCCTCTGTGATTGGTGTCCCAGTGACTATCCCTCCTTTGTGATCATAGCCTCAGTGATTGTCTCTCTAATGGATGCCCCACTTGCAACCTCCTCTGTCATCTGTTCCTCAGTGATTGAACCTCCTCTGCAATAGTAGCCTCAGTGACTGTGTGTTCACTCTGATGTTTGCCCAGGAAACTGGCCTTCCTCTGTGATGTGTGTTCAGGTGATTAACCTTCCTCTGTGATGGGTGCCCCAGTGACTGGACCACCTCCTATTGGGTTCCCAGTGACAGAATTTCTTCTGTGATAAGTACCTCCTCTATGATTGGAGCCTCAGTGAATGTTCCCCCTCTGTGAACTTTGTTCCAATGACAGATCCTTCTAGTATAATGGGTAACAAAGTGATTAGATTTCTACTGTATTCGCTGCCCAAGTGACTTGGTTTCCTACATAATTGGTGTCTCAGTGACTAGTACTACTCCATTATGGGTGCCACAATGAATGTGCATCTTTAGTTATTAGTGCCTCAGTGAGTACCCCTCCTACATAATGTGTGCC
>NW_006996954.1:0-630 GCF_000164805.1 Carlito syrichta
CTTGTTCTGAGTCGGGTTCTCACTCTGTTGCCCAAGCTGGAATGTAGTGGCCATCACACTCACGGCCATCACAGCCTAGACCTACTGCACTCAGGCAATCCTTCTGCCTCATCCTCCATGTAGCTGGAAGTACATGCATGCGCCATAGTGCCCAGCTGATATTTGTTTTTTACTGTAGAGAGGAGATCTCACCAAATTGCTCAAACTGGTCCCAAACACCTGGACTCAGGGAATCCTCTCACCTTGGCCTCCCAAAGTGCTGAGATGACAGGCATGAGCCACCATGCCCAGTCCTTTTTTTTTTTATTTTTAAAATGTCTGTTTTAGCTGGGTGAGGTAGCTCATGCCTATCATCCCAGCACTTTGGCACACAGACGCGAGAGGATTGCCTGAGCCCAAGACTTTGATATCAGCCTGGGCAACCTGACCAGATTGCATCTCTACAATAAAAAAAAACAACTAGCCAGGCATGTGGGTGCATGCCTGTATTTCCAGCTACTTTGTAAGACAAAGCCTGTCATTCCAGTTGCTGGGAAGACAGAGCAGGAGAATTGCCTGAGTCAAGCAGACCATGGCTGCAGTGGCCATGCACATTCCACTGCTCTCCAGCGTGGGCAAAAGAGTGAGATG
>NW_006996954.1:2094-2865 GCF_000164805.1 Carlito syrichta
AAAGAAAACGTTCTGCCTGGCTAGGGGCAGGGCGACAAAACTATCATGGTAATTTAGTTTCTAATCTTAGCCCTAGGGGAAAACAGCTTTCGGGAACAGGAGCTGACTACCCAGTCTACCAGGAAATAGAAGTTAAAAAATATCTAGAAAGAAGTAAAACTTAGAAAGACAGAGAGAAATAATTCTGCTATGCACTTTCCATCAGGTGTATTGAGATTTACTTATAAGTTTTACTGCCATGTATGCACACTGGTCACTAATCACACGCCAATATTATAGGTATAACTGATATCCTATGTCAGAGGCGATCTTCCAGATGGCCTTTACAGGCCTCAGCCATGTAGCTATAGATGTTGGCTCCCAACAATAATCCAAGGGCACGAACGCAAGGGACACCAGTGACCAAGGGTGCATGAGTGATGGTGTCAGTCATGGCTGTGGCCATGGGTGTGAGCATGAGTGATGGCTTTGGCCAAGGACATGAGTGAAGTGACAGTGTGAGCAGGAGTGACAAGGGAGGTCAACGGCCTGAGCATGAGTGATGCCAGGGGTCGAGGACATGAGTGCGAGTGATGCCAGAGGCTGAGGGCACGAGTGTGAGGGATGGCAAAGGCCGAGGGTGTGAATGTGTGTGATGAAGCAGGCTGAGGAAGTGAGCACAGGTGATGGTGGAGACAGGGAGCATGAGCTCAGGTGATAGATAGTGAAGGCCAAGGGTGCAAGTATGGGTGAAGGCATCAGCCAAGGGCACTAGCACAAGGGACAGTGGTG
>NW_006996954.1:4657-4986 GCF_000164805.1 Carlito syrichta
GCACCCTCAACCTTTACCATCATTTGAACTTGTGCCCTCAGCCTTCGCTGTCACCCAAGCTCATGATCTTGGCTTCCAACATCACTTGCACTTGCATCCTCAACCTCCGGCATCACTTGCACTCATGTCCTTGGCCTCCACCATCACTCATGCTTTCACCTTTGGCCAATGCTGTCACTCCTGCTTGCATCCTTGGCCACAGCCATCCCTCACTCACGCTTATGTCCTTGGCCACTGCCATCCCTGATACTTGCACCTTCAGCTGATGTCTGCTTGTGATCACATCTCAGGCACTGCTGTCCTTTGAGCTTGTGACTTCAGCCTCTGCC
>NW_006996955.1:0-716 GCF_000164805.1 Carlito syrichta
CCAATACATCTCAAAAATCATTCATCATGACCAAGTAGGCTTCAGTCCCGGGATGAAAGGCTGGTTCAACATTCATAAAACCATAAGTGTAATTAAATACAGCAACAGATGTCAAAACAAAAACCACATGATTATATCATTAGATGCAGAAAAAGCTTTTGATAAAATCCAGCATCCCTTCTTCGTAAAAACCCTTGAACATCTAGGCATACGGGGAACATACCTCAAAATAGTAAAAGCCATCTATGAGAAACCCACAGCCAGCATACTCCTAAGTGGACAAAAATTGGAACCATTTCCCCTGAAAACTGGAACAAGACAAGGATGCCCATTCTCACCCCTCCTGTTCAACATAGTATTGGAAGTCCTGGCTCAAGCAATCAGAGAAGAGGAGGCAATCAGAGGTATCCAAATAGGAAAAGAGGAAATCAAGTTATCTCTCTTTGCAGATGATATGATTGTGTACCTTGGAAACCCAAGAGAATCTGTCAAAAACCTCCTTACACTGATAAAGGCCTTTAGCAAAGTCTCAAGATACAAAATAAATGTACAAAAGACAATCGCATTTCTCTACACCAATAATAAACAAACAGAAACCCAAATAAAAAACACATTTCCATTCACAATAGCCACACAAAAAAAATGAAATACCTTGGCATCTTCTTAACCAGATATGTGAAAGACCTTTACAATGAAAATTACAAAACACTTCTCAA
>NW_006996956.1:0-599 GCF_000164805.1 Carlito syrichta
TTCAGCTAGGGGACTATCGATCTTGTTTATCCTTTCGAAGAACCAGCTTTTTGTTTCATTGATTTTTTCTATTATCTTTTTGTCTTCTATGTCCTGGATTTGGGCTTTTATTTTGGTGATCTGGATTCTTCTGCCGAAATTAGGGTTTTTGTGGTCTTGTTTTTCCAGCTTCTTTAGGTGTCTTCTTAGGTTGTGAATTTCTGTTCCTTCATTTTCTTCATGTGTGTTTGTAGGGATATAAATTCCCCTCTTACTACAGCATTCAGGGCATCCCAGAGATTTTGGTAAGATGTTTCTTCATTTTCATTTGTTTCCAGGTATCTTTTGATCCCTGTTTTGATTTCGTTGTTGACCCAGGAGTTGTTTAGCATCATGCTGTTTAGTGTCCATGTCTTTGTTGGCTTTGGGGGGACTTTGTTAGTGTCAATGTTTATTTTTATTCCACTGTGGTCCGAGAAGGTGCTTGGTAGAATTTCAGTCCTTTTAAGTTTGCTTATGCTTGATTTATGGCCGAGTATGTGGTCGATCTTAGAATATGTTCCATGTGGTGATGAGTAGAATGTGTATTCTGTGGTCTTTGGATGGAGTGTTCTGTAGGT
>NW_006996956.1:2497-106270 GCF_000164805.1 Carlito syrichta
CTTCTGTTTGTTCAATCTCCTATTCTTTATGTATGTCCTCTTACTTTGTTCAATTCTGGAGTTGCACTGTAGGTTGGAGGTGGTCCTTTTTGCACTTTTGAGATTTACTTAAGGGGAGAGTTTTGATTCAAAATCTGTCTGCAAGTCTTGGTATTCGCTGACAGGTGTGTGGATAATGTGGAACCCACTTCCCTCTACCCTGGAGTCTGTCCGTACAGTGGGGCTGTACGTTTACTCCCTGCAATAAAATGTGGTTAGCAGAGGGGAGAGAATGGAGCAGATAGTGGGTTGAAGAGGGGTGTGGAGAGATAGAGTAGTAAGGGGGGAAACAAATGAGTGTGCCAACAAATAGAGAGAGAGGCCTATACTGAAACAGATAAAAACAATAGACCACAGCTACAGACAAACCAACTGTCATACAAAAAATAAAAAATAAAAATAAAACATATAGTGATGCTAACATACAAGCTGACCAACCACCTTGTTAGTGTGCTGTTCCTCTATACAAAGATATGGTTTACAGAGAGAAGAAAAGAAAATGAAAGGAAAAGGAAAAAAGAAAAAAGGGAACAATACAGTAGAATTAAGTCATTAAACTAATAGAATCAATGAAGCGCACTCTGAGACATTTCGTTTAAGTCCAATGTTCTTTCAGGTCTGATTTCTAGTTTTCTTTCCAAGCTGGTAAATTAGTTTGCAGTTAGGGTCAGTTGCCCCTGATCTGCTGTGAAGGACAGTTCAGATTACCCTCGTTCAGCACTCTGGTCTATGTCTTTATCAAGCTTGTTTCTCCCATTTCCGTGTTGTTACCTTGAATCGCCAGCAGGAGGTGCTATCTCAGCTGCTCGCCCCAGAGGGAGTGGGGCCGGACAGAAACAAGATGGCTGCCTGCCTTAGGGCAGGCAACAGGAGCCTTACGGGCGGGCCGGCGGGCAGGGCAGTCGGTTGCAGGAGAGGTGGCAGCAATCCCAGCAGATCTTCCCTGAAGGAGTTTGATGTGGATTGCCTTGGGCCCAGGTTGTGTGATGTGCTACGGCCATCATGGAGGCCGTGGCGGCGGCGGCAGCGGCGGCGGCACCGTTTGCACCGCAGTGACTGTCCAGTCCATTGTGATGCCCCAGCGGTGGCAATGGCCGAGCTCCATATGAAGAGCAGGTTGCGATGTTGGGATCCACAGCCCCCCGGGACAAGAGTCAGAGACCCATTGCAGATCTCCTTTGCAGAGGGCCTCAGAGACCGGGTTGCCCCATCGCCATCTTGCCGCTTCCTTCTGTGCCAATAGTTTTAATCTATTTCTTTGGAGCCCTATCTCATGTTGATTATTTCCCCCATAGGGGTCTGTTGTGGAGAGGAATTCTTTACAACACCTGGGAAAAATTTCCAGAACTGTGCTTAGGCAAATTCCTTTCCCTGTGGAGAGTAGACTTTGGTTATTGAGAGTTCTCTCAATATGTTTGACAATGGTTCATCTTTCCTTCCCCTTGCAAGTACCATGAGGATCTGTGTGGGATCTTCACTATGAAAAATCTGGCAAGATTTATAAAGGAAAGGCCCATAACACTATGGAGGCCCCCAGGAGTTTCTCACTCTCACACTAGTCCATACTTGGCCTCTAACCAAGTCAAGTTCATTAAATTTACCATTTGAATGTTCCTAGAAGTTTATAGCTTCAGTGGCTTCTGTTACAGATAACAGATCTCAGTTACTGTATCTCCCTGGATATATTGGACACTCTAATTTCATTTTGGCAGTTTTCCCTGTAACTTTAGTAATTTTATATATTCAAGAGGAGTCATTGATTTCCTTTTGTTCATATTTTCTTCTTTTAAGGATAACTGTAGATTTCTAGGCTTTTTACACTGGAAGCCTCTTAATACTAGTTTTGCACTTCATATAATAACTGTGAGTTACTAATACATTTTTGCACATTTTACACATCATATTATCACCACAGAAAGGCAAACATAGTGAGTATCAATAATCACAAATGCCATGAAGTGATCCTTTGTTGCTAGGGTAAGGAAATATAGTGGACCAGGGACTTTCAAGCATGTTTCACCAAACTGAAATGCAAAGAGAAAAAAATAGCAGAATATACAAGAATTTGGGGATAATATTTTTAAAAAATATACGTAGCCAGGCTCGGTTGCTCAGTCTGTAATTCCATGCCTTTGGGAGGCTGAGGTGAGTGGATTGCCTGAGCCTGCGGGTTCAAGACCTGCCTGGGCAGTGAGACCTCATCTCTACAATAAATCAGAAAATCAGCTGGGCGTGGTAGCGCGTGCCTGTAATTCCAGCTACTTGGAAGGCTGAGGTGGAAGGATCGCCGGAGCCCAGGAGGTCGAGGTTGCGGTGCCCGGGCGTGGCCACTGCACTCCAGTCTGGGCGACAGAGTGAGACTCCAACTCAAAAAAAAAAAAAATACATGTAATTGTATTTCCGAAAAGAGAGAAAGAAGCAGAAGAAATATGTGAAATAATAATGACCATAAATGTTTCAAAATTAATGGCAGACACCAAAACCATAGATTTAGGAAACTCAGGGAATACCACAGAGGATAAATACAAAAAACAAAACCAACCATTAACAAATAAAAAAAACCCCAAACCACTCCTCCACACATTATCGTCAAACTTCAGAAAACAAAGGGCAAAAAGAAAATTTAAAAGGAAGACAGAGAAGAAAAAAATTTTGTCTCTGTAGTGAGATAAGGATAAGAATTACAGCAGACCTCTCTTCAGAAACTATGAAAGCTAGAAGAGAGTATAGTGAAATCAAATAGGGAAACCCCCTACACCACCTATCTAGAATTCCACTATATAAAATATCCGTGGAATTATTCTTCTAAAGTGAAGGAAAAACAAAGAATTTCTCAAACAAAATCAAAAGGCATTTTTGTTAGCAGATATGTCACACAAGAAATGTTAAAACCTCTTCACAAAGAAGAAAAATGGTATAGATTAAAACTTAAAAAACAAAGAGTTGCAGGAAAATAATAAAGAAAAATAATTTTTTTATTATTCTTAATTGATCTAAATAATTTGTATTCAAAACAATAATACTAATAATATTTTGGATGAGTATAGTATATGGATAAGTAAAGTGAATAACAACGTTATAAGGGACAATGAGGAGGAACTGAAAATATTTTGTTACAGGATGCCTATACTATATGTGAAGTGATATACTGATACTTCAAGATGAACTCAGATTATTTAAAAATATATTTGTAAAGTTTCAGGGAAACTACTAAAATTTAATAAGAAATATAAATACTATGTAAGGAGAGGAGATAAAGTGGAACCATATAAAATGTCCAATGAAAACCAGAATGGCCAGAAAAAAAGAGGTGAAATGAAACAGATAGCAAGTACAGTGACTAGAAAATAGTAAAAACTTGGTAATCATTAATCCAATTACATCAATAATGACTAAAATGTGTATGATCTAAATATACCAATAAGAAGATTATTGCAGATAATAAAAATGAAGAAGATGCTACTACATATTATCTATGAGAAAACTACTTTCACCTATTTTAACTATAAGATAGGATAAAATTAAAGTGATTGATAAAGATATGCCATGCTAATACTAAAAAGAAAACTGGAATAGTTATATTGCTTTCAGACACAATAGAGTTTAGAATAAGGGAAATTATCAGGGAGAGATTACTGGAGATAAGAGAGATCAAAAAAATTTTCCAAGAAGACAGCAATCTTAAACATCTATGCCCTTAAAAACAAAACATCAAAATACATGAGACAAAATGGATAGAACTGAAAGAAGTAAAAGACAACGCCACTATTAAAGTTAGAGACTTCAACACCTTTCTGTCAGTAGCTGATAGATCAAGCAGGCAGACAATCATTAAGATTATATATGACTCAAACAGGACTATCAATCAACTTGATCTAAATGACATTTATAAAATACTCCAAAAAGAATTCTTAAAACTGAACAATAAGAAAATAACCCAATTATAAAATAATAAAAAGTCTGAACACACACTTCACCAAAGATTGCAGACAGCCAATAAACAAAAAGATGCTCAATATCATTAGTCATTATGGAATCACAAATAAAAACCACAACAAGATACAAGATACCACTATTAGGATACCTTAGCTGGGCATGGTGGCATGCACCTGTAGTCCTAGCTTCTCTGAAGTCTAAGGCAGGACGATCATTTGAGTCCAGGAGTTTGAGGTTATAGGTATTGCTCCACTGCAGCCTGGGTGACAGAATGAGAACCTGTTTCAAAGAAAAAAAAAGAAAGAAAGCCCAGAAGGTCGATGCTGGGGGGTAGCCATGAGTGTGCCACTGTACTCCAACCTGGGTAACAGAGTGAGACTCCAGCTCAAAAAAAAAGAGACTTTGTTGGGTAAAGACAAGATACCTAAGAGTACAGTTGCTTCCTAGCAATTAACACAGTTCAGAAGACTGACAGTGTTAATTGCTGGGAAGCAACTGTACTCTTAGGTATCTTGTCTTTGCTCAACTAATTAAAAAAGTATGTCCACATAAAAGCTTGCACATGAATCATAATCACCACAAACTTGAAAGCAACCAAGATGTCCTTCAATAGGTGGTTGACTGAATAAATTATGATGCATGCCTATATTGTAATATTATTCAGTGGCAAAAAGAAATGAGGTTTCAGGTCTCACAAAAATGTAGATGAATCAAATGAATATTGCTAGCGAGAGATGTAAATGCTGTGTGGTTATGAACGACTCTGTAAAAGGCGAAGACTATGAAAGAGTAAACAGATCATGGTCATGAGGAATTTGAGGAGGGGCAGATTGATTAGGTGAAGCACAAGAGTATTTTTAGAGTGGTAAAAATATTCTATATGATACTGTAATGATGGATATGTGATACCATGCTTTTGTCCAAACTCATAGAGTTGCATTACATACAAAGAGTGAAACTTAAAATGTAAATTAAAAAAATTCATTTAGAGTTTGGGGAATCCCAGGGTAAAATGCACACTGTAACAGAAGAATCTCACTGTGTTGCAAATGTATGAAACAACCTCAATGAGGGGGTGGAGAGATTAGGTACTGACCTAAGTAATTTTGGAAATTAGTTGAATCTATAAGATTAAAAGCAAAATGAGTTATTCACAAACTCTGTACTCTAGTTAGTGATGTTTTTTTCCTCACAAGAGTACAGGAATTGTTACAGAATTGTTAATAATTCTGAAGCCACTATTCATGTATATTAGAATTGAACACTTAAGTAATTGAATAGTGAATGATAGGAACCATGGTTTTCACTGTTGGAATGATCGATTACAGATAAACAAGAGTAGAATGCTAGAATGATTCATGTGATGTTGGATTAGAGTTGAAGACATCTGTATGAACTCATGTTTAGTCTAATATAATTACAGATGAATTCATATAGAAATAGTAATATATGTACTCACATATATTTCCTTCCTCTATTAGGTAAGAAGTTCTGGAAGCAATGAAACTCTAGTAGTAATGAGAACTCCTAACACCCAGATCTTAGTTTCTAATACCTTTCTCTAATAAAAGGAACCGGAGATCCTTATATAAATGACTGCTTCCAGACTGGGGCAAGAAATTGAGATAATCCTGGAGCATCTTATAGTGCCAGAAAGTAAACAATCGATCAAAGAAACCACAATGAAATTAATATGTCAAAGCAATATACAGGAACCAGCTAAATGAGCTCCCAATGACCAAAGTTGGAACAATTTAGTAAATAACATAAAGTAGTATTGGATTATTATTCAAAGTATAAAATTAAAACTCATTAACTCATCCTGATATAAAAAAGTGATTGAAGAAAAAGCTAAATGGAAGAGAATAGAAAAATCTCCTATGCAGAATAATTCAAAATAACTCACAAAGTTACTAATCCCTCATGGAGAAGGAGCATAAGTTCCCACATCTTAAGTATAGGTCATGTATAGTGACTTTCTTCTAAAGAGTATAGTATGAAAAGAGAGAGGAAAAAGAATAACTTTACAATGGAAGTACCTGACAAACACTACCTCAGCCAGATGATCAAAGTTAACATCAACAGTGATGTCATGATAGCAGCAAGAATTCATGATATGGTGTGATGAGAATAGCACTTTACCTCTGTGGTCTTTCTCTCTAAAACCCATAACCCTGGTGTATCATGAGAAACACATCATCAACAAACCACAATTGAGAGACACTTTACAAAATACCTGACCAGTACTCCTCAAAGTTGTCAAGATCATCAAAAACAAGAAAAGTCACATCAGCTGTCATAAACAGAGGAGCCAAAGGAAGCATGACAGCTAAATATACTGTGGTATCTCAAATGAGGTCCTAGACAGAAAAAGGACTTTAGGCTAAAACTAAGGAAATCTGAATAAAGTATGGGATTTTGTTAATTTTGATAAATTACTGGTTCATTCGTTGTGACCAATGATTATTTGTAACCATAGTAATATAAGAGATTAGCAATGGAGAAAATTGGTTGTGGGATAGGTGAGAACTCTGTACTATCTTTACAAATCTTCTGTAAATGTAAGACTATTTTTAGAAAAGGTTATTAAAAATAGTCATGAAACTAAGAAATACTATGATTCAAAATAAAGTCATAAAAAGAGTGGTCAAGACTCTCAGAGTCTGATGACTTTAGACAAGAAACTAAAAAAAAAAAATAGGATGAACAGGAAGTATGGTGGTGACTAACTGAAAGTTGAATTTTATTGGCCTGGCATTTCACTGGATTCTAATCCCCTGTGCTCTGTTTGTTGTCTGTTGCAACTTGTGGTATGAAACGATTGAAACTTCTATGTCATTTGCAAACAAAGTCCATGACCTTTCACTAAATTAATTGAATTTTTAAAGAACAAGTACAAATCAATGTTTTCCAGTCTGGTAGTATGTGGAACTTGTTTCTAAAGGCAAAGGGAAAAAAAAGGCTAAAATTATAGAGACATTATTCAAGGTTGCATCTCTGATAACAAAAACAGGTACAAGTCACACCATTGCTGAGACTGTTGTAAAGCCAGATGCCAAGGTAATGACAAATCTGATGCTCACAAAGAGGAAAGAGAACAAACTACTGACAGGATTCCTTTATTAGAAGACACTCCTTGCTATTGTAGGTTATGAATAAATACCACATGGAATCACTGCTATTATC
The DNA here is from genome assembly GCF_000164805.1 of Carlito syrichta. Classification (NCBI taxonomy): domain Eukaryota; kingdom Metazoa; phylum Chordata; class Mammalia; order Primates; family Tarsiidae; genus Carlito; species Carlito syrichta. The sequence continues at coordinate 9,659 of NW_006996956.1, forward strand.
TCACTTGTAAGTCACTTTTCACTTATATTTTTACAAAACAGCTATATGCTGAGTATAAATTAGCTCTTGACCTGTTTAATACATATACAGATGAGGGTCACATGCACAACATTTTCTCCTACTGATGACTGAAAACTCACACCGTGGATGACATAATTTTTATTTAATCATTACTCTGTGAGCTCTGCTACAGATTGCAGAGTGTGTTGGAGTCAGAACCAAAGAGCATCTGTAAGGGCAGTCACCAAGCAGGTCTTAAGAGAGGTCACACCTGAATGTCAACCCAGTGCTTTAGCTACTGATAGTCACCAGTAATCAACAGCGTTCCCTCTAACCTTTATTCAACATCAAAGGAAATTGTAACAATTATGCATATAATAAAATCATGGCAACTTTGAGTCTGTGTCTTTGCAGCACAATATGTGACAGAATGAGCGATGACAATAACACTTTTCTTTTCCTAACCTACGTTAGCCATAGAGAAAGATGCTTACTGGAGTCTCTTTGCTTTTATTTTTGTTATATTGGCAAGTTCTGAAAAGATGATCTTGGCACTTGGTGCAAAACTTACCAGGTCCAACAGGATACACAAGGAGACCTCCCAAAATCCAGAATTTATTTATAAAAGTTATTCATTTATTCTTACATGTTTAACCTTCAGTCACCTTCAAAGTACACTCCATTTGATGTGCTACACCTTTTGAGATGCTTTTTCCACTGCTCAAAACAGTTTTTGAACTCATCAATTCTAATGCCTTTTAGTGCTTCTGCTGCTTTTTGTGTCACTTCTTCCACATCTGCAAAATTTTTCCCTTTGAGGACTTTTTCATCTGGGGAAACGGGGGTGGGAAAAAGACCTCAGGGCAAGATCAGGTGAACAGGGAAGGTGGGGACATGCCATTTTGGGTCAAAAACTGCTGAACACTCAGCATGGTGTGGATAGGTATACTTGTAAATTGTTGAAAGAATCTCCAAAAAAAAAAAAATTTTCACTAAAGCTGAATGCAGCCTCTCACAACAAATGTTAGCTGGTACACTGATGCTAATGGTTTCCTAGAACACTTACCTAGTCGGGGAAGCCTGCACTCCAAAAGATAATTTTTTTTTTGAAGATTCCCCTCACACATAAAAGAGTATGGACTCTTCTCACTCTAGTGTCTCTTCCTCGGAGGCAACTATTGCTACCCATTTCTTCCTGCAAATTGCCTGTGACTTTTTGCTAGATATATCAAGTGGACCACCTCCTTTTATCACAGTTTATTTCTGAAACTCCCCCAGAAATGAAAATAGGCATTAGAAAGGCATGGACACAAAGGACAAAGATAATGGGAAAGAAAATAGCAGTAACAAAATTTTGAAATCTAGAGAGTAAATAAATGGGTGGCAGCAAACTTTTCAGAACAGAGAAATTTGAAACTTAACTTGACACTAAAGGAAGTCTAGAAGCAAGACAGTTAGCTTTGAAAGCCTCCAAAATCTCAGAAATGAAGGTGCCAGACCGAACTGAAAATGAGAACGCTGGGGAAGCGGAACATGGGAGATGTGGCTGAAAGCTCTGTGTAATATGCAGGTAGATCTGACCCCCTCTCCAAGTTTCTGCTGCCAGGTGACATCATCCAACATCTTGTAGAAAGATCAGGGGTTAACTTAGAAAGTTGAACCAGAGACATTCTGGACTCAGGGACTCTAGCCATAAGTAGAGTACCTTGCTAAAAGTAAGGGGGAAAGTTAAAGCTTATACTCTGAATGATGAGCCTACACAGCTTCCTTCTTCTCCTTGGCTTCTAAAAAGTTATCAGTCAGGTTACACCTCCAAGGAGAGGATAGACAGATCATCTCTCAAGAACATGAATCAACCAAGGGAAAAGATATACTAAAATAGATGTTGAAAATCTCAGGGAAAAAAAACCTCAACCCCACTGCCTTAGTCAAAAACTTTGCCTGTGCACACAGAGATTCCTCTAAGCTTTGTAGTGCCTTGCTATTGAAGATCGCCAAGCCCTGAGGAAAACCTCATGACAGATATGGTAGAGCAAAAAATAAGAATCTCAGAAGAAGCAGAGACAACATTGGCCAGAGAAAGGAAGCTTGAAAAACCTTTTATTTATATCCATAGAGATATGAGAGGAGAAAATATTGCACTATAAAACAGAATATTGTTAAAAAAAGAGATATTAGATGAGAAAGAAAAAACTTTGGGGAGTTAAAAATATGATAAGAGAATAAAACATTCAATATAATTTTTAAAAGACAATATTGAGAGACTCCCTCACAAATAGGGCAAAAGATAAAAGAAATAGGAAACCTAGGGGATTCATTTGGTAGGGTTTGGCAGCCAAAGAATAGAAGAAGAGTGGGGAAGTGGATTGAAACATTTTTTGAGAAATAGTTGAATAAAATCTCCTTATCTGAGGTGTATTATTTCCAGATTGAATAGGCAAGCCAAGTGTCTATCTCAACAGAATTTTATTAAACATAAAGTAAAAAAACAAACAAACACCATCATCATAACTTTAGCACACTTGGGAAAGAAAGAGTATGATAGAAGTGTTTATGTTTGTGTGTGTATGTGTATGTCTACGTGTGAGAGAGCACTAGCGTGAGTGTGGGGTTACATACAAAAGATAAGGAATCAGACTAAAATAAACTTATTCAACAACTCTGGAAGATAGATGACAGTGAAATCAATGCCTTCAAAATTTTGAGATGATTTTCATTTATAATTTCTATAAGTAGTCACATTATTGATCAAATATGAATGTATAATTAACATGTTTTAGACCTGAAAAGGCTTACACATTTTTCTCTTCTATGTCTGGTTGCCCATTTGTTCAGGAAGTTACTGGAAAATGAATTCTATAGAACCAAAGAAGTAAAAAAAGAAATAAAAAATTAAAAAAAGGAAAGTAGAAGATCTGACACTAGCGAGACATGAGGGAACCTTTGTAGGATGATGATGAGTAGAGAGCCAGGGACAGGAGGGCTAGAGAACAATCAGCTTAGGCTTGAGCAGGAGTTGAGAAAGGGCTATGGAGGGTGGGAGACCTGGGGAAGATAAACCGCATAGATGACCTAATGTGTTCAAATGTACTATGAGTGATATATACATCTGTGGAGAGCTTGGAGATAAATTGGTGATGGATACTTGGACAAAAAAGTAAGCACAAGAAGCAAAAAAAAAAAAGCCATATTCAAGAAAGGACTCCATGGCTCAACTTAAATAATAGTGTGTAGTAAAAATAAGGCAAGTAATAAATATGCATCTAAACAAAGCATGAGAAGTCTACATTTGAAAGGCAGTCTCTGGTGGGGACAGGAAGAGTAGTAGCAAGAAAGTTAAATTATCATCATCTACAGTTGTAGTTCAAGAGACAATATCTAACAACTGAAAAAAATCAATTACTGCAAGCACATTCTTTTAAACAGTAGAGGTAAATGCTGTGGGTGGGGAACCGAGGGAAGCAGTTAAAGGAACTAAAAGTTGTTGCCTCTAGGGGATTGTTATCAGGGTTATTGAGAGTTAGGGTAGGAGATTTTTTTTGTTGTTTATTTTGAACCATATAGAACTATTTGACTTTTTAAACAATAAATAATAGATAAATAAATAAGTGAGCAAACAAGTAAGATGAGGGAATGAAAGGCAAAAAGGCCAAAATGGATTTGATATAGCCAAAGAGCAGCCATTTTAACACTGCCCAGTTCTGTCATGTTTATCCAGCAGTTCATTTTAATTTCCTCTCTACTCACTAGTCAAGGACAGAACCAGTTTCTCAGAGGTAGCTATTGACAATTGTTTAATAACCCCCTCCCCAGCTTGTTTTATATTAATTAGCTTTTCTATCCCAAGTACTTGCCTCCAGCCATAAGAAAACCAAGCTAACTTAATCAGTCCTTCAAGACCTTTGTGATAGTCTCCATCACCATGGCAGCATCATGTGACTAACCCGCCTATCTACCCGCTATCATTTGATGTCAGTACCTGTGCTTATCTGTCCCCTTCATGATGAATGTGAAACAGATCACTACCCAATCACCATAACTACCTGAGGTCATCAAAGGGAAGTTTAAAAGGCATTCAAACTTAAATGGCAGTGGCCACTGCTTTTGTTAAACTCTGGCCAGGCCTTGTATTTATTGAGCTATGGCTGCCATGCTTTTACCCTTGGCTCCCCTTCTCTATCTTAGGGAGATGAATCTCCTCTCTCTCTCTTTCCACAATTTACTCTCTAAATAAAGTATATTTTCTAATCTTACTTCTGTACAATTCTTTGCATCTTTCACATGGGACTGGATCACAGAACTCCCCGCCGATCTGGTCTGACCTAGCAGAGAATTTGACTAATGAAAACATGTTATATTTTAGTAACTTGAAGAATTTGCCTAAAGTGGTATTTCTCAATGACCTACTTTGTATCTAAAGTAGCTTGAACTATCACCTCAGGATAAAATATCATGATTTTTAAGGTTGAGAAATCAGACATCAGGATTTTATAAAAAGACCTGACTTGGTACAAATGACCCAATTGTAAAAAATTGACTCTTTTCCGTCACTTGCTGATTTCCTTTTCAATTATGTTGTCAGGATGCAGTTTAGTGATGTATGTATTTAAAATCGTTTACCAAGGCTGCAACAAATATAAACAAATATGTAGTGCTAAGTCCAGCTAAAGAATAGGTTATGAACTTATTTGTCATTATCTCCAGAGTTGAGATACTCAATCTTTTAGTTTGGACTCTGTTGTCTTGATGTCTAACAGAATGCAGTAAGTAGTTTTCAATGAGAAATCTCTCAATTTCTCAGTCCTCCTTTGATCCAAATATTCCTAATTCTTAAGAACAAGGAGGCACTTGCCGCTGCCATTCCTGATTGCATACCATTGAGAATTAGTGCTTTCTGATTTGGGAGAAATCAAGTGTACAAAAACTGACAAGATTAATTTAACTAATTTTCATTGAGCTGGGTACCACTAGCTAGGTACAAGATGTTGCCGTACACCGAGAAACTGAGCCATTGTTATTGATTTAAGATATGCTATCATTTTTAATTATTTTAAAAAATGGTGGTTATTTAAAAAAATTTACTGAATATTGTTAAGCCAAATGTAGACCAAACTTATCCATTAACATGCCTACACTGGCTGGTGTTTCATTAGTAGAAACATTTCATCTTATTGGAAGCATTCTTTCCGATGGATCAAATGTCCATTCTGATTGGTTGTTGGCTAGACATCTTTTGTTTTCTTTCACATTTTGTCTCTTTCCATGGTTACTATTATTTCTAACAGAGGGGTTCCCACTAATGGGTCAGGGTTTACCGACATCATCAGGAAATTTCTATAATAGAAAACGACTCCTCCGCATGTTTGTCAAGTGCTAGATTTTACACTGGTGATGTAGACACCAGCAGCTAACAGCAGCTTCTTTTCTGTTTGGGAACTTTACAAATTATTACTCTCCTTTCTTTCTCCCTTGGTATTTATATTAAGTCTCTGGGGGAAAGTCAGTCTTCTTTGAAAATCAGACTGAGAAACTTTTCTAATGTACCAGTAACTCTTGCTTTTTTTTCTGAATTATATCAGATCCCTCAAATCCCCTGCTGAGGACTTGAGATGAAAGGGGCTTATCCTCTGGAGACCTGGCTATCAAAGGTCCCTTGTGAAATACTCAGGGAGGGCCGGGCATGGTGGCTCAGCCTATAATCCCAGCACTTTGGGAGGCCGAAGCGAGAGAATTGCTTGAGCCTGGGGGTTCAAGACCAGCCTGGGCAACTTGGTGAAGCCTCGTCTCTATAACAAATCACAAAAAATAGCCAGGCGTGGTGGCGTGCGTCTGTAGTTCCAGCTACTTGGAAGGCTGAGGTGGAAGGATCACCTAAGCCCTGTAGGTTGAGCCTGTGGTGGCCGTGAGTGTGCCACTGTACTACAGCCTAGGTGACAGAGTGAGACTCCAACTCAAAAAAAAAAAAAAGAAAGAAAGAAATAGAAAAGAAAAAGAAATACTCAGGGAGCAGAGCAGCATAGTGTAGTTCATGGTCCAGAGTCAGGTAAACTGAGATTGAGTTGCACTGAGTTTCATGGTTGCTACTTACTAGTTGTGTGACTTTGACCTTGAACAAATTTCTTACACTATCTGGGCTCCAATGTCCTCATCTATAAATTGGGGTGCTATCAGTATTCAACTCACAAAATTATTGTAAGAATGAAATTAACTAACATATGAAAATTCTTTGGAATAATGCCAGGCATATAGGACGCATTTACGTGTAACAGGGCTTAGGTAAGAAGTAGCAATCAGCGCCATGTGTGGAAGATTGTTCTGAAGTCAAGTTCATCCTCACTGCAGGGCCAAGCTGAACTGACCAATAACTTAATAGGGATGGGAGGATTTGTGCAAAGTACCACAGGTGGGACTAGAGAAGTTGTTAAAGTCCTTTTCGCCTCCATTTGAGGTGCTCAAGTCTTACTCATGATGGGTAACTGGACTCAGAAGGCTGGTATTGTCTGCTCTGTGCTCAGGGCCACTCATTAGTGTCACTGGGAGTCACTTCTCATGGGTGTGACCATGGTGGGGTCCAGCGTCTAGATGCCTTAACTCCATGATGGAATGTAGCCTATGAAATTGAAAACTACAACAGCAGCAGTAAATTTCTTCTTTCATGCCCGCTCAGAGCTGAGCTTGCTGGTGTCCTTTGGATAATGAAAAACTCCGCATTTTAAGATGAAATCCATACTTAGAAGACGACAAAAACAAAAACTCTGAGCAAACTTCACAGGAAGGAACTATGTCTCCTGATGCAAAAGTACAATGTATTTTGAGTCATCGGACTCACAGTCACAAACTCACACTGTCTGCTGGGTCTCTCACATGCCCCAGCTGCTGACAAATGGGAAGATGGTCTCCCAGCAGAGCAACAGGCCAGCTGCTGTGGCTGGGCTCCTCAGCCTTTAATCCAAAGCCTCACAGCCTCAACCTCTAAACCAAATGCCTGGGTTCAAATGCATTTCATTAAATGTTGCATTGCACTTGAATGAATACGTTGTAATGGAATGGGACTGGGTTTTTTTTTAAAAAAAAAAAACAAACAAACAAACATAAAACCAGGTAGGTATGGTGGCTCATGCCTGTAATCCCAGCACTTTGGGAGGCCAAGACAGTAGAATTGCTTGAGTCCAGGAGTTCAAGACAAGCCTAGGCAACATAGCAAGACTTTGTCTATACAAAAAGTCAAAAAAATTAGCCAAGTATAGTGATTCATGCCTATTGTCCCTGCTCCTCGGGCCTTGCTGAATTCCCCCAATTTATCATCATTAAATTATATCCCCTTTCTCACATTTCCTCGTGACTGTCTACTCTTCACCAAACCTAAGCATAAAAATATACATTTCTTTCTATTTAAGTTTTCATTTATGAAGTCTCCTTTGTCTTGTAAAATTTATATTAAATAAGTTTGCATGCTTTTTTTTTTCTTGTTGATCTATCTTTTATCATAAAGATCTCAGCCATGAACCTTACCTTGGGTGAGAAAAGATATTACTTTTTCTATCTATGGTGCCAACTTCCCAAGACAGATTCCTGGAAGTAGACTTCCTGGGTTAGGCTGTTCGGAAGCTTTTATTTTTTTTTAAGGTTTTTGATACACTGCCGGGTTGTTTTTCAGAAGGGCTGCCCCAGTTCACATTCCTGCATGCTAAATTGCCAGGGTTAGTTCCTTGAACAAGCAGTTTTCACGTAAGTGCACTGGCATCATCAAAATCCTGCAATCCCCTGTCCTCTCCACTTTAGATGGTTTTTTTCTTCCTGCCTATTGCATTTATCCAGGGCCTTTCATTTTTATCAACTCTCCAGATACCCGCTTCTCTTCTCCCTTCCCAAAACACATTTTCCTAGGAGTTCAAACTCAGTCCTTAAATTAGTTAACTGTATTGTTTTGGGAAACTTAAATTCACTGGAACCCAGTTTCCTCATTTGCAAATGGAGAGGATTTGTCACATCATCTCTGAAGTCCTCTCAGCTCCATTTTTTTGGTAATATTGAATAATTGGAATGAATTCATAATTCAATATTTCAATAATTTGTAATTTAATATTCAATAGTTGGAGTTATTCAACAAATATTAAAGAAATCATGATATATTCTAGATGATGGAATATCGTGTCATAATGTTTTAAAAATGTATTTTCATTACATTGCACGGGACTGATTCATGATATGATGCTCTGTGAAATCAGCATGGCACTGTATGATTCCCAATGTATACTTATAAATTTTAATCTATAAGATTGAAAAGAAGCACATCACAAAGTTAGCTGTGGATCCTATATGATTGTATCATTGGTAATGCACAGTCTGAAAAGTGCATTTTCTCCTGTTGTGAAAATCAGATACTGTGGTAGGGTCAATGCATGCTTCTTGGCTTCCGTGTAGCCTCCCTTGATCCCTAGGCAGGATCAGGGCTCATCCTCCTGTCTCCCACCAGATCTAGAACAAGTCTTCATTATACCAAACACTATCCTACATTGCAGTTGCCAGTTGACACATGTGTTTCTTACTGAATGCTAAGCCTACTAATGGCGGAATCCTTGAGTCGTCTGTTGATGTGGTGAAACCACGATGCGTGGCACTTAGAACTCTCCAGTTACATGCTGGATGAATGTTTAATAAGTTGTTTGCTGATATCATTTCTTTTAGAACTGTACTGATGCTTGATATTGTCTGCTACTTTTCAGTTTCTACGATAACTAATATAAGCACCTCAGGTAATATTTTCTTCTAAATACTTTGTCTACAGTTGGAAGCAATTGCCACCAGGTGCTGCCCAAGAGTATGGACTGGAAACTTCACCTGAGGGAGATGAAGGCATCAGACAGCCATATTAGTGGCATCAGCTATTTGAGCATATAGTTATCTGCCATTGCTGGAATCCTTTGCTTACCATAAAACTTTCAAATTGTAATGTGGCTTCTTCTGGAAATGTCAAAACAGAGGAAATGTGCTAGCTGGACTGGAGGGCTTGTGTGTCTGATCCCTCTGGCAGTTATGTTTCTCATGGTAAATGAATGAGTTGGCAAATTTTTGTTGTCTCAGCCTTTATGAACACAATTAACTTTGCAACATTGAGAAAATTGGATTTGGCATCTGCAAAGCTGAGGATGAGATTTGAACTTCGATGACCCAAACGGGGAACTGTCACCCACCCTTGGAGGCCTGTCAACATGCTTTATTTTTGTGACACCATCTATTTCCCCTTCCCCCAGCAGTGAGTGGAGTTTCACATCACTCCTTTTCAGGATTGCTATAGAGAGAATATGCAAGATGGAAGGCAAGTTCTATTTGGGTTTGGGACACAATTGAAGAGCTTTGAACAAACCTTCAGGTTTTGACATGACAAAGTTTTGACATGCCTAAGGAAGATCAGGTTAAATTGTGCAATAACTCATTATATGGTTGTCCTTTGGCATATGCAGGGATTAGTTCCAGGACCCAAGGATAACACAATCCCACATACTCAAGTTCGGTAGTTGGTTTAGTTAACCCTCCTTATATGCAGGTTTTGCAGCCCAGAAATACCATATTTTCAATCCTCTTTTAAGTGAAACCAGACAGTTCAAACTCATGTGGTTCAATGATCAACTATAGTTACAAATTAGTGCAAAAGGTACTAACTTGTAGTCATTTGTAGTTCTTACATTCCTACTTTCTAAATTGTATTTTGTTTGTATCTATAACCTGTCTAATTAATATTCATGCTAATCTGTTTTAAGTACAGTTTATTGTTTTTGTAGAAAAGGTCTTGGTATTCGGTATAAGTATGCCACTGTCTTTGCTAATGGTTATCACTTCTTCTATTCCTCCTCTCATAGTTGAAGTGCTCTCTCCACTGCTGGTATAATGTCTGTTTGGTATTATTATACCTGCTTTTAAAATTGGTTTCTACAATTAGTTACTCTTCAATCTACTTGGTCCTCAAGGCTTTTTTGACCTCTTTGTAACCTCCCCTGGCACTCCAGGCAGAACTAGATCAAAGGGTATCTTGATAAAAAGCAAATGTTATCATGGTGCTCCCATGCACTAACAATCTCCTTACCAGATAAAGTTCAAGTTCCTGCACTGGTATAAAAGACCCTTCATAATTTGGCACCATTCTCCACTAAAGAGCCCAGGTCTTAGTCACATTGAGATGCTCAAATTCTTCAAATATGGCTTCCTTCCTCACCATACTTCTGTGTCTGTGCCCCTCCTATTACTTCTGCCTGAAATGCTTTTCCCTGCCTGTTTGGAAATTTTGTCTGCATCTTTCAAACCGGAGATGATCCATCATGTCAGCAAGCTCAGTTTCTTGCTCCTTCCTTTGGGTTTTCACAGTCCTTTAAACAAACCTATTCTCTAGCAATTACCCCCAGTATTATAAATATCTGTTTGCACATGTTTGTCTCTTACTAGACTGTGAACTTATTGAGAACAGAGATGCTGTCATTCATCTCCGTAGAGCCAGTGCTTAACACTGTGTCTGGCTCATCATAGATCCTTAATTCATGTTTATTGAATTTATTAATTAAGCCATAACCAAGGCATCACCATCCATTTAATTGCAAATGAAATCCCACAGATGAAATTAACAGCCTCATTTCTATCAGCTTTGCTGATAAAGTGCTGACAAACACTGAGTGCTTCACACAATGCCAGCCAATGTACAGCAACGAAATGCATCCAAGGGCATTGTCCCTGCCCTTGAGGAGCTTACAGTGTAGATGGAAAGATAACGTTTTTTATTTATAAAACAAATTGAGGACAAAGCTAGGAGTTTGAAAGCTATGTTAGTATAAGAGAAATCTGAGGTGCCCAGGGTTTGTGGTCAGAAGAAATGAGTGCAAATCTCTTGCCTCGCATCCCACCATCCCTCCAAGCTGGAGTCATTTGGAATCCTGAGTGGGAGTGAGGAGGGGCCATTGTGCTTAACATGTACAGAAATATTTCTACATGAAGTTAGATCGAGGCTACTATTGAGAAAAATATGGCTTGGGACTGGCAAAGATTGAGAGAAAAGCATTCTAGAAAAGAAAAGCAATGTAGGGAAATGCTAAATACTAGGGGTAAGAAACATGTTCAATCTGAGTCATATCTTTAGGTATCATAATTGTTTTAAGGACTCTGTTGTGCTGCATAGCCAGAGAGCATCAATACAAATAATTCTGTTTTCTTTTGCTTTACCATTGACACAATGTTTAGGTACCCCTTAAATAGTCATTTGGTCCTTTCAACTATTTTGTGTGGAGGATTGAGTCTTCTCTGATCTCATTACATCACACCTTACCCTAGGTGAAGGCAGAAACCCTCCTACAGAAGAGGCCCTCCAAAGACTCCAGAGGTCCCCCAAGCTTCCCTAAGACATGGCATGTTTACATACTACTGTGTTCATTGGCTTATTCATGAGGAAAGAAAGTTCCATATCTTATCTCTTCCCAGAACCTGAAACAAAATAGGAGCTCAATAAATACTTGCAGCATGAGTGAGTGGACACATGGATGCAATACGATACATGGCAATCATATTTGCCATTCTTGTCTCTATTCAATGTCTCATTTTTCACCTGAGTTTACAGGCTACTCAAAAAGTCCTCTTCAATAAATCATGAGATTCCAACCCATCTCAGAATTTCCAGCCTACCAAATGTTGAATGGACAGGGTGGCTGAGTAATCAGTTAGACCCATCCTTCCTCGAGGCTGCAAGTTACTAAAGACTGGATAATAAAGATAACAAAGCCTTGAGCCTGGCATGGTGTGCCTGCCAGAGCACAGAAACAGACATGACCTAGCAGCTCCAGGCTTTGCTGATAACAAAGGCTTTCTGAGCAATGGCCCTTCAAAGCAACAAATAAAGACAGACAGCCTGCCAAAAACATGCCAACCTAGCAGACTCAGAATCCCTTACCCGCCAAGAAACAACCCTCCCAGCTCATCCATCACTTAGACAACTCAAATTAGATGGTGAGAACATCAAGGAAATGGAGTCTGCCTTTGTGGATATAGGAAAGCTCCCTGATTTCTTGGGCAACCTTGCTCCCAGTAACTCCCCTATCCTTCTTTCCATGAGCCACAGAGAGAAATACCCTTATCTATTTGTCAGATTTCTGTTTATCCTTCAAGACTCTGTTAAGATGCCACCTCCTCTGTGATGCCTTCAACTGTCTGTGAATACTACATTTTTAGATCAAGCGTAGATTTTGATGTTGTTCTGGGCAAGGGTCTCAGTACTCTTCAAATTCGGGTCTTCTAATCAATCAACTCTTTCCCAAAATAGATACACACAAGTGGAGCTAACTGGGAACAAAGAACCCCTTTGCACACAACACCCCAATGCAGAGCTCTCTGAAAAAGAAGACTTGGGTTATAAAATTTAGCTTCAAACCTTAGCTGCTTCTATCTCCTTTTAAAGCTAGAATCCAAGTTCTGGGGCCTCAGTACCTCTCACCATAGCAATGATAAGTACATTCAGGTGTGTGGGAGGAAGGAAAGACTGTCGGGTTTGGCTTGATGAGGTGGGCTCTGGGTTTGCTCATCAATTCTACCGCAGGGTATGTCTAAGCTTGTTTTTTGATGCTATCACAAAATACCACAGACTGAGCAATTTATAAACAATAGGGATTTATTTCTTATGACTCTGGAAGCTGGAAAGCCCAAGCTCAAGGCATTAGCAGGATTGACATCTGGTGAGAGCTGCTCTCTGCTTCCAAGAGGACATCTTATTGTTGCATCCATCACAGAGAAGGAACATTCTATCCTCACAGAAGAGCAGAAGAGCAAGAAGGGACTGAACTCACCCTCTTATGATGGCACCAAGTCCACCCATGAGGGTGGAATCCTCAAGTCCTAACCACTTCTTAAAGATCCCAAATCTTAATACTGTTACAATAACAACTTAATTTAAACATGCATTCAAACCATAGAAAGAAGGTTGTGGGGGGTGGGATTGATATATTGGTTGCTTATTGCCTATCCTTTTCAAATTGAGCGACCCCACTTATGCATAAATATAACTTGGTTAATGGCTTGGACTCCAGCCAATCATATAAGTAAAAGGAAGGAATCATGTTTCCTTTCAAACATGATTTTCCCATTGACCACACATCTGTGGAATTAAGTTTTTAAAATGATTCTTCTACACTCAATATCCATGTTCTGATTTGGAACTTAAGAAACAAGTTCTAGCTTCGGGCACCACTTAGCAATTCCCTATGTGCATCTCACAGGTGGGTGATATCAGCAAGAGAGAAAGGATATGAGTGTTCCATTTTAAAGAATCAAAAAAAAAATATCTAAATCCTTCTTCTATGGTAGACTTCTGGGACATAAGAACCAGCCTCTATCACTTCAAGACTGAGTCAGGGGAAATGCTTAGAATTTGAGAAGCCTGTGGAGTTTCTCCAGCGTACCTCTGGAACACTGGTGGGGGAGGAAAGGTCAAATAGAGTCGCAGAAAAAACAAGAGTATGGAAGGAAGAAAGAAGATGAGACTGGAAAGATCAGAGGAAGCTTTAGGGACTGAAAGGGTTCAATAGACAAGTATAAAAGTGTTTGGATCATATCTGGACTTTGTGAGCTCCTGGTTATTTGTTGATGAGATGACTTCTTCCCTAGTAACACATGTACCTGCACAGCTTCCTGAATATTATGGATGTAGCTGAGAGTTCTGCTACCCTAGTAACACTCTCTAGTTCCTATCCTCAGTTACAGAGCCTGGTTTCAACTCTGGCATTTCCGATCCAAGTTGACTCCTAGGATGATCCCTGTCCTCAGCTTTGATCCAGATTGTCAACAATAGCACAAGCTCTCTCAGAATTAGAACAAACATGGTCCATTCACATGTTGGAACATTCTGCATGGCAGACTATTCACCAGTAACAAGACCCCTCTCTCTTAAGCACAAACATTGTGTTTTTCTTCCCCCTTGATGTTATGTCTGGCCATGTGACTGCCTTTTGCTTATGAAATGTGAGCCAATGTGGCTTCCACAAAGGTGGAAGCATTTAAGTGCCAGTGGTCAACTTTCCACTCCTTTCTTCCTTGATGAGAGAAAACTTTAAAGCATCGATTTGAGATAGAGACATAATATATTTTTCAAAGTGGCTATTTGGAGTAGAATCCTTTGCCAAACCAATGTGTGACATCAATGATGAATAGAATTTTGTTGCTTTAAGCCATAGAGATTTTGATGGTGGTTATTACTACAGCATAACCTAATTTCTCCTTATATATTTCACAAGCAGCAAAAAGCATGGCTATGAGAATTTCTTTTTCTCTTTCTTTAAAAAATGTAATTTAGAGTTGTGGGGTACTTAGGAGGATTTGCTACATAAGTAAATTGCATGAAAGTAAAGTTTGGGCTTCTAGTGAGCCCACTCTTCTCCTGGTGCTAGACATGGTACTTGATGAACAGGTGGTTGTATGCCCTTTATCGTCTCTTCCTCCCTCTCTCCCTCCCAACCACCTCCATTCCTCCTTCAACAATGCCCAGTACCTGTTGTTCCTGCCTTTGTGCTCATGTGCTCAATGATTTTTGGCCCACTTATGAGTGAGAACATGAGGTATTCATTTGTTTATTTCTATGATAGTTTACTTAGAATGATGATCTCCAGTTGCATCCATGTTGCTGCAAAGGACGTGATTTTATTCTTCTTTATAGCTGCTTAATTTCCATTATGTATATGTACCACATTTTCTTTATCCAATCCATTTCTGATGGGTTTCTGTGTTGGTTCCATGAATTGTGAAGAATTTCTAATGGCATGTACATTGTATTCTTTTCTTAGGGGTGCTGTAACAAAGCACCACAGACTGAATGTCTAAAACAATGGGAATTTTTTACCTCACAATTCTGGAAGCTAGAAGTCTGAGATCAAGATGTCATAAAAGTTGGTCCCTGCTGAGGCTGTGAGGAAGAATCTGTTCCAGGCCTCTCACCTAGCTTCTGGGGATTTGCTGGCAATCTTTGTGCTCCTTGACTTGTAGAAGCATCACCCTAATCTCTGCCTTCATCTTTACGTGGTGTTTGTTCCTGCATGGGTGTCTGTGTTCAAATTTCCCCTTTTATAAGGACACTAATGATATTGGTTAGAGGCCTATCCTATTCTAGCATGACATCATTTTAGCTAATTACACTCTCAATAATCTTATTTCCAAATAAGGCCACATTCTGAAGTACTGGGGGTTATAACGTCAACATATGTTCAACATATGAGATTTTTAGGGGAACACAATTCAATCCAAAACAGTATGATACTAATAATATGATATTAGGTTCAAATAAAAGAAAATAAAATTATACAACAGAATAATTCTAAATATGATATAAAAATATATTTTCTCTATTAATATATATTATGAAATATTTACATATAAATATCTTGTATATGATTTTTAATAATACAATTACTTTTAAGCATTTTTACTAATTTCTTTTTCTTTTATGTTTAGGCAGAATCTTGCTGTATTACCAAGGCTGGTCTCAAACTTCTGGGTTCAAGCAATCCTCCTGCTTCAGCCTCCCAAGTAGCTGAGAATATAGACACATGACACCATGCCCAGCTTCAATATATGCTATTCTAACAGAAACAAAAGTACTATTTTTAACAAAATGTTGCTTTTATTCTGTCTCTCTTGCTTGTGCCCACCTGAGTGGACTATTTGCTAGGCTGCCAGTCTTGAAGACCTGAGTTTTGTCTTTTGTCTTTCTCATGTAAAGTTGTCTCACACAAATGGAGTATGAATGAATTACTTAGAATTAATTATTTTAAATAAAAAGTTTCTCCTTCTTACATATAAATATCTCAGAGAATCTCCGAAAAGCATCAGTTTAGACTAGGAGAGAAGATAGTGTAGAAGAACATGCAGACTTCCTTGAGGAGACAAGGACACATGAGAATAATCTGGACACAGAGAGTGAATGGTGAAGTCCTGGGTAAAGAGTTTTCCAAGGATCCATCTGATATAAGTGTTTAGAAACTTTCTTGTCTGCCATCTCCTCTCTGTCCTTTAAGGATTCATTCAGATCCCAGTTCTTCCATGAAGCCTTTCTTGACTTCTCCAATTTTCGGGGTTATCCCTCTTTTTTCAACTCCTATAGTACTTACAGTTGAGTCCAGTGGGTTCCCTGTGGGGTCCTAGAGCCCTACCACCACCACCAGAAGGATACTTCATGAATCATCTCATCTCAGAGGAGGGAGGATGTGCAATGCTTTGTTTTGACTAGAATAGCTAAGCCAATTTATCCTATTTCTTTTGCTTCAGCACACAAAGATCAGGTTCTGCTGCTGAAACAAAAATTATTTTGACAGGCCGTATTTCCTCAGGTACTTTAGTTCAAAAGGACTGGAGACCAAGCTTTGCATCCATTGGGATGTCTTCTGGCATCAGTGAGGGAGAAGTTAACCATGCCCATCTGTGATCTGGCTGTCAAGGCCTGTCAGTCACGGGTTGCCATAGAGACAGTCATGAGATACTCAACAGTCTTGGCAACTGCACCAGGAGGCCTCTCCTGGATCGTCAGAAGCAGGCATGTTGCTGGAGACATAAATCCTGCTCTTTTCCTTTCCATTCAGAAACATCAGAAAATGCTGCCTTGAGGATCCATGTTAAAGATCTTCTAGTACTTTTAGTATATTTTTTTTCTTGTCTTTTGCCCTTCTCTGGGAAACAAAACTAGGCAAAATAAAGCAAAACAAAACAAGACCTCAGTTTTAGAAGCATAAGTCTAAGAGGACCTGCAGTTGGAGAGTTGCACAAAAAGGCATTGTCCAGAATTAAGGTTTTGGGACTGGACAGGGCCTGTCTCTATCCTTAGATCTTTCTTCCTTGTCGGATGGTCATTTACCCAAATCCTTCTGACTACTCTTGGCATGCCATGTTAAAATGCTCTCTCTAATGCTAATGAGACCAATGACAAAATGCTAAATATTTAAAATACCTTCTTCCCATTTTATAGATGAGAAAACTGAGGTATAGAAAGTCAAGTTACATGCCTAAGGTCATACAGCTGACCGAATCCAGAGTTCATGCACTTGGTCCCTCTGTTAGTCTGTCTCTGTATGCTAAGCTGAAACTAGCTTATACTGTAACTTCTACTCATCGGCCCTCATTCATTCTCTGGAGCAGTGCAGAGTAAATCCTCTTCCACTTCACAGCTGTTTCTCTTGGAGATAATGTATGCAACATCCTTCAGTGAACTGGAAGTACCATGGGTAATTGTGAGGAATGATGCTCAGAAGACAGTCCTGTGCCTTCCTTTGCTCTCTACACTCCAGACAAAACTTCTCTGTGCTCCCTTAATATGTGTTCCCTTAATATGTTCCTGGTCAGTATTCCCAGTGAGCAGATGCATCTATCTTAGTTTCTTTCCAGAAAAAGGCAGAAAATTCTTGGCTGCTTCTTCTCCAGCCACGCACTCCATTATTAGGCCAGCAGAGATGAAACAGTCCTTCCTCACTACACGGTCAGCTTACACACTGCCAGGCACCACTCAGTGAGGAACAACCTACTAGGCTATAGTAGGTCCTCTGTTCCCATAAGTGGTGACCGCAATAGTAGCAACAATAGGTTATCTGTCTTTGAGAAGACTTTGAGAAGGCAATTTAGTGACAGACAGGATATACCATTGGGCATTTCTACCTACATGTCAGTCATGGGTCAAAGTCTCCAGAATCTCTCCTCTCTTGCACTGTGCCCTTGAAGAGCAAAACCTACAATCATAAGATGTGGTAGTTAAAGTGATGTCAGTAATCTCTTAATCCAGTTACATCATTTTACAGGTAAGAAAACAGAAACCCAAACAGCTGAGACCATGTTGTCAGCTAGTAGCAGCATTAGGAACCAAATTCAGTTCTGTTCAGATCCAGGGTCCCCCCTCTTAACCACCACACTGAGAGCCATACTGGTTCCTAGCATTAACCAACGCCCTGACTTTGGTGAAATCTGTAAAGTGGCCATCATACAAATACCTCATAGAGTTGTTATAAGTATTAAATGGGAAATACCATGTTATCTTCCCTATACCTGTGCCAAGTATGGTGTAGACTCTCAACCAAAAGCAGTCAGGGTTGTCAGCAGGGTCAAAGGCCCACATCTCTCTGGCAGGTCCTTTGGCCATACCACATCTGTCTTCCTGGTGCTCCTTGCCCCTGCAGGGTAGGGATGGCATTATCTTGGTCATTGCATGAAGTGAGAGAAAAAATTTGGCCCTCAATGAACTGGAACCACAGGAACAATACTAATTTTATGCATCTTCTCAGCAGGATTGGACAACAGCTGTTCTAGTCCTTCTTGAAACCCTTTAATCTCATGGTTTCTGAGACAATAATGTCTCTCTATTTCCTCCCTATATAACCATTAACTTCCTTCCTATATAACCATTAACAAGGAGTTAACAAGGGGAGGACCCAGTCCCCTATGTAGGCTCTTCATTTTTTCCCAGCTCTCTAAACATTGGCAGTCCTCAGTGTTCTTCCCTCTGATCTACAAAGTTCCTAGGTGATCCCATCAGGTCTCATGACTTTAAGTATCATGACTTTAAGTATTAGGGACTTGGATGCCACTGATATTTTTCTCTTTAGCCTTGACCTTTTCCCTAAGCTCTTAGCTCCAATATCCAACATCCTACACGATGTTTTCAATTTGATGTTTTCCGGGCTTCTTACATTTAACATTTTCCAAACTAAACTGCAATTCCTACATCCTAAATCCATTTCTCTACTCTGTGCCTATTACACCTACCTTTATTTCCCACAATTTATTCATTCAATGCATATTTATGGAGTACCATAATTATTTCACAGCTTATTTTAGGCAGCAGTGAACTACATAAAATAAAGAAGAAAAAGTCTCTTTTTTTCCAAGAAGCTTATAGTCTAATAGAAAATCTAGAAAATAGCAAACAATTAGTTAAGTTATATAATTTCAGACACTGTTAACTCTTCCTCCCTCTACATCTCTTAGGTGACATCACCTTTTTCTAGTTGTTGAGGTCAAAATACTTGAAGTCATTCTTGACTTCTGCCTCTCTTTTACTTTCACTGTGCAATCCTTTGGCAAGTTCTATCAGCTCTACTTCCAAAATATATCTACTTGGAATAGAGTTGTGGGGTGAAGGCACACTGCCCAATGCAGTCTACAGATTCAATGCAACCCCTATCAAAATAGTATCATCAATTTTCACAGAACTAGAAAAAACTATCCTAAAGTTTCTATGGAACCAAAAAAGAGCCCAAATAGTCAAAGTAATTATAAGTAAAAAGAACAAACGTAGAGGAATCACATTGCTTGACTTCGAATTATACTACTAGGCTATAGTAACTAAAACAACATGATACTAGTACAAAAATAGATAGAACGGTGGAACAGAATAGAGAACCCAGAATTAAAACCTCATACCTACAAACAACTGATCTTTGACAAACGTAATAAAAATAAACAATGAGAAAAAGAAAGACACCCTATTCAATAAATGGTGATAGGGAAATTGGTTAGCCATATGCAGAAAATGACACTAGACTTCTACCTCTCACCATATACAAAAATTAACTGAAGATATAAGACCTGAAACTATAAAAATCTGAGAAGAAAATGTAGAAAAAACTTTTCTGGATATTGACCTAGGCAAAGAATGTATGACAAAGACCCCAAAAGCAAATGCAACAGAAACAAAAATAAACAAATGAAACTTAATTAAATTAAAAAGCTTCTGCAAAGCAAAAGTAATAACAAAGTAAACAGAAAACTTACAGAATGGGAGAAAAAATTTTCAAATTGTGCCTCAAAGGACTACAAGGAATTCAAACAACTCAGCATGAAACAAAAAGACAAACCACTCCATTCAAAAGTGGGCAAATGACATAAAAAATTCTCAAAAGAAGATATGCAAAGAGTCGACAAACATGAAAAAATGTTCAATTTCAGTAATCATCAGAGAAATATAAGCTAAAACCACAATGAGATATAATCTTAACACCAGTCAGAATGTCTATTATAAAAAGTCAAAGAACAACAAATGTTGTCATGGATGCAGAGAAAAGGGAACACTCCTACACTCTTGGAATTGTAAACTAGTTCAGTCTCCATGGAAAACAATATGGAGACTTCCTAAAGAACTAAAGATAGTACTACCATTCGATCCAGCAATCCCACTACTGGGTGTCCAACAAAGGAAAATAACTCACAATATAAAAAAGATACCTGCACTCATATGTTAATCGCAGCACAATTCACAATAGCAAAGTCATGAAATCAACCTAATTGCCCATCCATGATTGACTAGATAAAGAAAATATGGTATATATATAAATAATGTGGTATATATATGTGTACATATATATATATATGCACACACACACACACACACACACACACACACACAAAATGGAATACTATGCAGCCATTAAAAAAAGAACAAAATCATGTCCTTTGTAGCAGCATGGATGGAACTGGAGAATATTATCCTAAGCAAACTAAAACCACATATTCTCACTTATATGTGGTATCTAAATGGACATAAAGACATAATAGACACTGGGAACACTAAAAGAAGAGAGGTGAAAGAGGAGTCAGAGATCCTAGTGGGTACAATGTTCACTATCTGGGGTCACCTGAAACGCAATCCCCACTAGTATACAATATACCCATGTAACAAACCTACACTTGTATCCCTGAGTCTTAAAAAAAAAAATCACCATCATCATCTAGGGATCTTGTCTGAATGCAGAGTTTTATCCAGGAAGTCTGAGGTAGGATTTGAGACTTGCATTTTTAACAAGTTCTCAGGTGATGCCAGTGTTTCTTATCTGAGACACCTAGACCTTCACTATTCAAAGGTGGTCCAGGGACTAGCAGGGTCAGTACGACCTTGGAGTTTCTTAGGAACGCAGAACCTCAGGGTCCCATCCCAGACCTATGGAAACAGAAGCCTTGGCCACCACTAGGTAGCTGACTAATTGCCTTCCCATTTTTTTTTCCTCATCACCTCTTCCAGGGTTATATAAATAAACAGTTACAACTGCTCTGGGCAGGACTTGGTTAAATTAGGGGCTTGTCTAGTAGGAAAATTGCTAATTTCCCCAAGGAGGCTAGAGATGCTGCTGGTAGCTGGCCCTACTCTGTGAGTCGTTGGAGGCTGTAAACGGGACCTTGTGCAATGCTTGTGGAAGGTAATGTAGCTGAATTAATGATGATGCAGGAGCCTTCACAGAGGTGATTGTTGACTCTTTTAATTGCACCATTTCTCAATCTTAATGCTGCCTCCCTGCCATTTCTGAATTATATATCCACACACATACAGAGACACACATGTCATAGATTAATTCTCCTGCTCCAACTGATAAACTGCCTAACATATAATTTATACTCATTTATCTTTGCTATAATCTAACCAAACTCTTTTTCTTCTACTCTGTCAACCAGGGTGCTTTGAGAAACTTAGTCTCTAGACTTCATTCCTATATACACTGTCCATATAAGTCTTTTCAAAAGCTGCTTAAGGAGATCCAGGCTGATAATGTTTCTGCATTTCTGACTTCATTCTGAAGAAGGTTCTTTAGGCACTGGAATGGTACAGAATTTTACATACTAAAAGTTGTATTTTGCTCCATCTCAAATGAAACAAGTTTCCTTCACACTTTCCTCTTCCATGTCTCTCACTACCACCCCCACCAGCCCAAACTATATGTCCTGACTTTTAAACTAGACATACTGTTTTCTGTAGTCAGCACATCTAGTTGTCTTCCTAGCCTCTCTGGTTTCACCCTCTCAGGTATCTCCTCTGACTCCTAGGTAACTCCAAAAGACCTCAGCCATGTTTCCTTAGCCAGGGGCAGCTCTCTCCTCCCCTACCCTCCTTAAGCATAAGGGGAAAAACCCACAGCTTTGATTCTGACTCATTGTCCCACCCATTGCCACCTTCCTGAGTTCATGGACTTGGAGTTTTGCTCACTCAAGTTCATGGGACCATGTGAGATACATTCTACCACAGTTAATATCTGCCATTGAGTCTGTATTTAAACCTGAACCTGCAGTTTCCCAGGTCCTTCAAGTCCTCTTGAAGCCCTCTTCTTGCATTTAGATGACTTCTTCAGTATTTGTCAGTGTCCTGCCCAGCTGGACGCCCAGTGTTGCTCTTCCCAGCAAGTCCTGCTCTACCCTGGCTCCAAGGCCTGGCAGGACTCAGAATCCAGTAAGAATTCAGACATGAGCTTCCTTCTCTAGTTTGGCCACCTCCAGAGACTTGACCTAATCTCCTATGACACTCCCCAAATGGAGCCAAGGGACATGGGGAATGCAAGGAACCCCACTCATGGCAATCCAGTGAAAGCCCAAGAAACCTACTATGGCAAATAAGCAAACTCTTAATTTGGGTGTGAGGCAAGAGTGAAGGACAATCTCTTGTTTATAAACAGCTTCATTGAAGACTTACAAATCAGCATAATGCTTCATATTTAAAAAATTAAGAACTAGCCCAAATATAGGGCCAAAGGAGGTGTAGTTTTCGATTTGAGCTCTTATTCATTTGTATTGGCTACAACCAAACACAGTAACTCCCCAAACTTCTTGGTAACTTCTCAAACTGTGGCAAATCATAGAAAAGAATCTGCCGTTAGCTTGGGACTATATCAGGATATAAATATGGGGGAAGGAGGGGAATTTCCAGAAGGAGTTGTTGACGGTCAATTTTTTCCCTTATAGAGGCAAATTACTTGATCCCCCACATCACTGCTTGAAAAATTCTCATCGAATGTATCATCTCCTCAACTATTTGCTCTACTGAGCACCTGCTCTGAATAAATTGCACTATCATATTTCTCCACTCTTTGGCTACAGTTTCTTTCTAAAGAGAGATATGAAACAGTCCTGGTAGGTCACCCACAGATCTGTACTATTAGATCTCAATGGAGGCTCCACCAATACTCTTCAAGGCTTCCCTTCATCTGATGAGAAGCTCACTCCCCACACTTCTCACACCCTGACTTCATTTCCACCTGTACATTCTTCGCTAATGATCACCTCAATTTCTGCTTTGTAAAGGTGAAGTCATGAAGAGGAGGAGAGAGGGGGAAAGGAGGAAGAATGCAAGTGGGAAAGAGTCAAGAAAGAACATGGTGAGGAAACAAGACAGGTTGAGAGGGGAGGCTTTGGCAGCATGGAGGTGGAGGAGAATGATCTTCCCATCTCACAGCCTGGAAGAAGGTTGAAATGCCAAGTGCTCATCCAGGAAGTCACTGTCTGACCTAGCCCTGAGGGGCTTTTGCCAGACTCCTGCTAGCTCTATCCTCCACCTCCCACTCCACTGTCCCCACAGGCTCTAGGTTGAATGGGAATGAAGAAGATATCTGTAGCAGAAGGAGGTGTCTCTACACATTAAAGACAACTACTTCTTCATTTGTTTGGTTTGTTTTGTTTTCAGGAAGAACAAATGATGTAAACTCTAACAAAGTCAGAGAAGCCTGTGAGGAGGTTCTAACATCTCTCATGACATACAGAGTCAAGAACTCAAGAGCTGTTTTCACAGTTGAAGAAGCTCAAGGTAATAGTTGAGTTCTCCCTTCAAACAGAAAGAATAGGTGAGTTTGAGGTGGCACCAGAGCGAACTTTTTGCCTGGTTGTGCCTGAGATTGTAGGATTATCGAGGAAAATTGGGAAGGGGGAGATGGAAAAGTTAACCCTGGGTCTGTTTCACAGTGCTCTGGGGGCAGAGAGCCTTGGGACCAAATACAGGTGCCTTCTGAATTTACTTACATTTTCAATCCGAACTGACATTTGCTTCTGGTCATACCACATATTTCCTTCTTTCTTTACCTTTCCCCTCCTTTATGCTCTCTTTTTCTGGCTTTTTTCATTTATTAAAGTCCAGCCAGAAAAACAGAAAGCATGCTAAATATTTCAAACACAGGGGAACCAGTAGATGGAATATGTTACAAAAGCATTGGAAGGGCTGAGAGAGTCACAAAGAGGAAAATGAAATACCCCTGAGACTGGAAATGTCAGAAGGCTACTATTGCTCCCAGGGCTGGAGTAACCCAAGCAAGGAAGTTCCAGTGCCCAGCAGCACAGTGGTGGTTGACCTTGCTGGAGGCTGTGGCTGCTGCTCAAAGAAATCACTGATGTATTTTAGATAGTAACAAGAGGCCACTGTAGGCTATGGCTGCCTGCTGCTGCTACTGCTCTTGCTGCTGCTGCTGCTGGATCCATGGCCATTTTTGAATTCTGGAGATGTTGGCTTCTGGCTGTTACCCACAGCAGTAATGACTGGGGTAAAACATCATGAGCAGGCAGGAACGGCAATAAAGTCAAACAGGCGAGGACAGTTACATTCCCTCACTCTTTTCACCTCTCATTCCTACCTTCTCTTAATTCTTCTTCTATGTTCCTCTTTTCCTTCCCTCACCAAATGCAATTAACCAGCCTTCAGTGAGCACTTGCCATGTACCAGTAATGATGCCAGAATTGGGGGATGAGGAAAGTGAATTCAGACATAAACAAAACAAAACAAAACAAAACAAAAACAGTGAACTGTCCTCAAAGTGCCCAGTGATCAGAAATACTCCTCCCTCCCTCCCTCCCTTTCTCTCTCTCTCTCTCTCTCTTTATATATATATATATTTAACTTTCAGATCAAGAATTGCTTCTAGAAATAGATCTTTCCAAATTCCCTTCATCTTTCCCTTGCTTGGGTTCTTTTTGTTTAAAAATCTTAGAGCAACTTGTAATTGATTCATTGTCAGTGGACGACACTGAGAATGTATAACATTCACTGGACTCTACTAGGAGCAGTGAGAGGAAAAAGGAATACTATGCAGAGCCTTTACTTCTGAGACACTTCTGAGACAGCATAATGAAGAGATACTTATATACATTAAACAGGGAACAGAATCTTGATGCAACAGTTTGATTGACTGACTTTTTAAAGGCTGCTTTAAGACAGACTAGGGTGCCATGGGGGTGAGCAGGGTCAGGACAGGCTTCACGGGGAAGGAGGATTGGCCTGTACCTAGAGAGTGGTTATAGGCAGCAAACTTAGTCAGGCGTGCACACAATTCATCCTCCTGCCTCTTGTCCCAAGACTGCCACTGCCATCTGTCTCTGGGCTGTAGAAACACTCGACATTAGAAGGCGGACATGCAAATGGATTTGTAGTTCTTCCCTTTTCCACATGGTAGGTTCTGTTTCACCTGGAGGAGAGTGGAATTCTCATGAGAACTAGATGAAACCCTTGGTCCTTCTTCTCAGCTCACACTTTCATCTCTTTTCTCTTCTGTCCAGCAGCACCTGCCTTGGAGCTGCTGGGCACTTGGAGAGACCCCCAGGTTCATTCTCACAGTTGTCTACTAGGCAGGCCTTGCCTAGCCTAGGATCCCTCCAGGTCAACCTCCATGTCAGTGGGCAGCTGACATGCAGGGCAGAGGCTGATCTGGAGATGGTCCCTTGCCTGCTCTTGGTTCCTTGCCTAACTTCTCAGGGCCTCTACTCAAGCGTAGCTCCTCTTCTGCTGCCCCATTGTCTGTTCAGGCCCACAAACACCTCTGGACCCATCAGCTGTCCCTATAATGAACAGTGACAGCTCATCGCATTACCAGCTTGCTTCTCTGGCAGGGAGGTTAAGGGCTGGCGAGACTCATTAACATCCGCCTGTAAGCGGAGCAGGCAGTCCTGCTCTCCCTCTTCCCAGGGTTATGCCCTTCTTCCTGGGCTCCACAATAGTGGTTCTCAGCTATGTAGCTCCCTCTGGTGTGTCGTGAGTAGACATGAAGAGGATCTCAGTAAGTTGTTGCTCAATAGGAGTGACAGGAGGAAAACATGTACATTATTTGCCTTTGAAAATTTAAAATGAATTAGAATAGCTACCTTCACTCACTAGAATGCCAAGATATGCTTGGAGAGGAAAGAGCGGAGCTACCAGGAGCTGGGTAGCACGCTGTGGGTTTGTCCCAGGGAAAATGAGTGTGAATGACATCCGTGACATTGGTTACTATTGAGGAAAGATTGAAGACAAGCCTGGTGACAGACCTCCTGCCCCTGACTGTTGACTGGGATAGGCAGAGATGAAGGTGGAATGTCACAGATCTTCTTAAGGAATCTAGGGTATGATAGCTAACCAGGAGGATTCTCAAATTAGCATGTCTTATACATGCATGGCATATAAATCATCTGAGAATCTTGTTAAAATGGTGACTGATTCAGTAGATCTGGAGTGAAGGTAGTTGAGGACCTTCAGGTACTGGGGAGAAAAATGGGGAAATTTGTTGAGGCTTCTAGAATGTAATCGTTCCTGACTTCTTTACATAAAGTACCAGCAGTTGGATGCTTTTTTAGATGGCCTTTTTTTCTGGGGGTTACAAAAATGAGACTCCTAAATCCAGATCCTCAAGGAGCAAGGACAAGGTTGGAACTCATTGATCACAGTGGGAGTTGGGTACACATATACAGATTCATACACTATTCTGGAATGACTGACCTGCTCCTGAAACATAGTCACATCATACTTCTCCAATGTAAATTGAAATCAAAGAGGAACTAAAATGTAAAGCTGAAGGAGACGTTAGAAAATATCTACAATTCTGTTATTTTAGAAATGCGGAGACTGAGGTTGGGCTCAGTGGCTCAGCCTGTAATCCCAGCACTTTGGGAGGCTGAGGCAAGTGGATTGCCTGAGTCTGCAGGTTCGAGACCAGCCCAAGTAACTTGGCGAGACCTTGTCTCTACAATAAATAAATTTTTAAAAAATTAACCAGGCGTGGTAACATACGCCTAGTTCTGGCTACTTGGAAGGCTGAGGCGAAGGACCACTGGATCCCAGCAGGTCGATGCTAGAGGGGCCATGAGAGCCACTGCACTCCAACCTGGGCAACGGTGTGAGATTCTAACTCCAAAAAATAAAAAAAAAAAAAAATAAAAAAATAAATGCAGAGCCCAAGGCTCAAAATCTTAAATTATTGGCTTAGTCCCTAACATAGGGCTTGACTCATCAATATTGATTTGTTCAAATAATAAAATATCCAGTGTCTCCCCTTAAAGTCTATCAGGACAAGAACCTTTTTGTTTCTGTCTTTTCAAACTTTTTACATTGAGAGTTGCAACCCAATTTCTATAGGGGCTGAAGACCTAATGCAGCCAAGGAGAGTGAACTGGGTATGGGCCTTGGCAAGATGGGTGGCACTCTAGCCAGGAATCTAGAGTTTTATATAAAATCTGATTTTCAAATATTGACAACTAATTCAAATTTGAAATAGAATACCATGTAGCCAAAAACAAAACAAAAACAAAACAAAAAACCGGTTGCCCAGGAAGATACACCTGTTTGTTTTCAGTCTCTGCCCTTCATGGACCTCAGAGATTGAAAATCTTAGTTCACATGTGTGTTTGGATGTCACAATGCAGAGTCAGGGCTCAGGAAATACTCTCCTTGTTAGCTTAGGCAGGAGGAGAGTTTCTTTTCTAAATAAAGAAGGAAAGTTTGCTGACAGTCAGAATGTAGGAGATGAATCAGACTGTAGAATTCTCTCTCCATGGAACCAGAATATGATAAAATGTTTGAAAGATTTAACTGAGTTTGGAACATGCTTGGAAATTGCTTCAGTATGGGGAACTTTGTTACTCTAAGCTGAGCAACTGGGGATTTTTCTTAGCTTACTGCTCACTTAATGAGAAATCCATAAAAAGGCTTCTAATATTTACCTACGCACTGGATTAGAAAATCCAAATATGAGGTGACCTCAAAATAGTTGGATCAGGTACAGACTGTAGTGCATCTGTCTGTCTAATAGAGATATTTCATAAACATTTTATTGAAGTATAATGTACATACAGAAAAGTGCACATAAGAATACCATACACGATGCAGAAAAAGCTTTTGATAAAATCCAGCACCCCTTCTTGATAAAAACCCTTGAACATCTAGGCATACGGGGAACATACCTCAAAATAGTAAAAGCCATCTACGAGAAACCCACAGCCAGCATACTCCTAAATGGACAAAAATTGGAACCAATTCCCCTGAAAACTGGAACTAGACAAGGATGTCCACTCTCTCCCCTCCTGTTCAACATAGTATTGGAAGTCCTGGCTAAAGCAATCAGAGAAGAGGAGGCAATCAGAGGTATTCAAATAGGAAAAGAGGAAGTCAAGTTATCTCTCTATGCAGATGATATGATGGTGTACCTTGAAAACCCAAGAGAATCTGTCAAAGGCCTCCTTACATTGATAAAAGCCTTTGGCAAAGTCTCAGGATACAAAATAAACGTACAAAAGACAATCGCATTTCTCTACACCAATAATAAACAAACAGAAACCCAAATAAAAAACACAGTTCCATTCACAATAGCCACAAAAAAAATGAAATACCTTGGCATCTTCCTAACCAGAGATGTGAAAGACCTTTACAATGAAAATTACAAAACACTGCTCAAAGAAATCAAAGCTGACACGAACAAGTGGAAAAATATCCCATGCTCATGGATCGGAAGAATCAACATTGTGAAGATGTCCATCTTACCTAAGGCAATCTACAAATTCAATGCAATACCCATTAAATTACCAACAACATTCTTCTCAGACCTAGAAAAAACAACACAGGAATTCATATGGAAACACAAACGTCCAAGAATAGCCAGAACAATCCTCAGCAAAAAAAAAAAAAAAAAATAACAAAGCAGGTGGTATCACAATACCAGATTTCAAACTTTACTATAAAGCTACAATCATCAAAACAGCTTGGTATTGGTACAGGAACAGGCATATAGATCAATGAAACAGAATTGAAATTTCAGAAGCAAAACCTCAATTTCTCAACCAACTCATCTTCGACAAAGCCCCCACCACCTACCAATGGGGAGAGGAGAACCTATTCAGTAAATGGTGCTGGGAAAATTGGCTGACCACATGCAGAAGATTGAAACAGGACCCCTATCTATCCCCATGCACAAAGGTTAACTCCAAATGGATCAGAGACCTAAATATAAAACCTCAAACCATAAGAACCTTAGAAAAGGAAGGAAATATTCTCATGGAAATCGGAACTGGCATCCAATTCCTGTACAAAACCTGAAACCCCCAGGACTTAAGAGAGAAGATAGACAAATGGGACCTTATTAAACTGACAAGCTTCTGCAAAGCCAAAGAAACCATCAAGAAAGCAGGGAGACAGCCTACAGACTGGGAAAAACTATTTGCCAACTCTAGTTCTGACAAAGGCTTAACATCCTGGATCTACAAGGAACTGAAACATACTGAAAAGAAGAAAACAAACAACCCCATTATAAAATGGGCAAAAGATATGAACAGACACTTCACAAAAGAAGACATCCGAGCAGCCAACAAACACATGAAGAAATGCTCAACCTCACTAATCATCAGGGAGATGCAAATCAAAACCACACTGAGATACCACCTAACTCCAGTCAGAATGGCAATTATCAACAACTCAAAAAATAACAGCTGCTGGAGAGGGTGTGGTGAAAAGGGAACACTTCTACACTGTTGGTGGGAGTGTAAACTAGTGCAACCTCTGTGGAAAGCAGTGTGGCGATTCCTTAAAGCTCTAAAAATTGACCTTCCATATGACCCTGCAATCCCCCTACTGGGAATATACCCTGAAAAACACAAATCACTCTATAAAAAAGATACCTGCACACGTATGTTTATCGCAGCATTGTTCACAATAGCAAGAACCTGGAAACAACCATGCTGCCCATCAAAAGAGGACTGGATTAAAAAAATGTGGTACATATACACGATGGAATACTACGCAGCCATAAAAAAGAACAAAATCATGAATTTCGCTGCAACCTGGATGGATCTAGAGTCTATAATACTGAGTGACCTCTCACAGAAACAAAGATCCGAATATCACATGTTCTCACTCATATAATGGACCTTGAACATCCAATGCAATACTATAAGAAAATGACTGACAGTACTGGGAAACTATGGGGCGGAGGGGGATGGGATTAACAGTAGCAAATATCTGTTGGGGGATGAGAAAACACCTCTTATCAACAGGGTGCCTGAATGAAACGTAATTGTACACCTAACCCTTAACTGTACCCCACAAAACCATAATAAAAAATACTGATTAATGAAAAAAAAAAGAATACCATACAAGGCCGGGCTCAGTGACTCAACCTGTAATCCCAGCACTTTGGGAGGCTGAGGCAAGTGGATTGCCTGAGGCCATGGGTTCGAGACCAGCCCGGGCAACTTGATGAGACCTCGTCTCTACAACAAATTGTTAAAAAAATTAGTCGGGCATGGTAGCGTGCACCTTAGTTCTGGCTACTTGGAAGGCTGAGGCAGAAGGAACCCAGCAAGTCAACACTGGGGTGGCTGTGAGCGTGCAACTGCACTCCAGCCTGGGCGACAGAGTGAGACTCCAACTCAAAAACAAAAAAAAACAACAAAAAAACCCCCAATGAATTTTCACAAACTGAACATACTTGTGGAACCAGTAAATCAAAAACAATATGACTAGGACTTTAGAAGTTCTTCATGCCCCTTTTTCCAGTCATTAACATCCATATCCCTATGCCACTAGGGTGACCGCTATTCTAACAGCATGGATAATCTTTCTCTGTGTCTAGATCGATAGACAGGTAGATAGAGATACATCTTGTCTGTCTTCTTTTTCTAAACATTCTTTGCAAGATTAATTCCTCTACATTGTGTGTAACTGTAGTGTATCATCGCTGTATAGTATTCCATTGTGTGTATATACCACTATTTATTCATTCTACCACTGATATGTATTTGGACAGTTCCTTCTAATTTGGGGGTAATTATAAATGATACTACTATGAGATTTATTTTGATGAACATATTCACACTTTTCTTTGCGTTATTATAACTTGAAATAGAATTGCTGGGTCATGGGTTATGCATAGATTAAGCTCTAGTGGATGCTATCAAACAGTTATCCAAAGTGACTGTATCCATTTATACTCCCACCAGCAGTGTATGAGCCCTCAGTTTGCTCCACATTCTCCTGAATACTTATTTAAAAATGAAAGTTTATGATTGGTGCTTAATATCAGAACTGTTTTACTGTATAAACAGAATTGATTATTATAATTGACCTCATAGATTTAAGTTTAAATTAATCACTTAAAATATGGCTTATTTTACAATGCACAAAGAAATGAAAACTTAGTTTGTTTTTTATTTGATGGTGGGATAGTATATCACATCATTATGTTAATTTGCATTTTCCTGATGACGAATTATGTTGAACGCTTTTCAAAAATATTTAATGGCTATTGGGATAACCTCTTCTGTGGTTATCCTCATGCCCCTTCTATCATGCCTGGCTAATTTTTGATTTATTGTAGAGACTGTTCAAATCTTTTGCCCATTAATAAAAAAGGGGGAGATTGTCTTCTTACTCTCAAAATGGTGTTTTTTGATATGTAGAAGATCTTAACTTTTTAATGTTGATCAATTTATCAACTTTTTTTAATGCTTAGCCCTTTTGTTTCCTTTAAAAAGTTTTTGTCTACTCTAAAATTACAAAGACGGTTTCCTTGAAAAACTTTACACATTATCTTTCAAATTTCAAGTAGAAATTTGAGTAAGTGTATTTTCTTCTTCTGGTGATGTTTTTCCCCCAGGCTTAGTGAGTCTCCAGCATGACCGAGGGGAAATAACTCATGACAGTAGGAGCAAGTGTTTGAAACTAGACAGCCATCCAACTACCAGCTGTTTGACACTAACCAATTGCTTAACTTCTTAATCCCACCTTCCTTATAGTTTTCTTTTGAGAACTAATTGTGTTGACACATATACAAGGCTGCAAACAGTACCTGGCATAAACGGACATTCACTAAGGATTAATTATTCTTATTGGGCTTATTTTAGCAAACTAAGGGGGAGAAAAAGGAAAGAGGAGAGAAAGAAGGAGTCGTAAATTAATGTGTAGCACATGTTAGAGAGGATGGCAGCAAAGAGATAGAAAGCCACTTATTTCTACCCATCTCTTAAGTTAGGTCATAGGTCAGAGACAGAGCATAAAGCCAGAAAGTTCCAAAGTAATAAAGCCCAGAAGGTCAACAGACATCCTGGTCACATTTATCCCCTTTCATGGGGTTAGGGGGAATGGGTCACAATCCCACTAATTATTTTAAGCAGTAAGTGGATGATGATCTATAAAATCAGCTAATAATATGAAAAGCAGCTGTGGTCTGGGGCAGCATCGGCTCTGCTGACAATTCATCAATTCAGTTCCCCATTCCATTTTCCCAGATTTCAGATCCTCATCTGGGGATAGCCCTCCAATTGACTCTGCTACATGTTTAAATTCTAGACCAGTGGTGCTCAAATTTTAATGTGGGTCAGAATCATTTGGGGGGCTACCCCCAGTTTCTGATTCAGCAGGCCTGAAGTTGGGTCTGAGAACTTCTCAGGTGATGTGAGGCCTGCTTGTCCAGGACCCATGCTTTGAAAAACCACTGACTTAAACCAAGAGTTTGCAAACTACAACCTATGGGCCAATCTAGCCTGCTGCCTGTCTGTGTATGGTACATAAGCTAAGACTGCTTTTCACATTTTCTTGTGGTTAGAAAAAAGAAGAAGAATATTTTGTGACACATTACAATTCTATGAAATTTGAATTTCAGTATCCCTAAGTAAAGCTTTATGGGAATGCACCCACGCTCATTCATTTATGTATCATCTATGACTGGTTTTGTGCTACAATGGCAGAGTTGAGTAGCTGTGATGGAGATCAGAGTCCACTGAATATTTACTTTTTGCCTCTTTTTCACATTAGACGTGCCAATCAACCTCGCACCTTAAGCCCTTTCTGAAAAGTCCTTCTCTATAGCTGCTTTTGAGGCAAATGGCTCCAAAATGTCCATAGGATGTCCATCTTCTATGCCACATATCTGAATTGGCTAGTACTGGACATATGATGAAAGATCTGGTCAGTAATAATGTCTCTCATCAAGGCAAATTTGGCTTACCTTGGTGAGCTTTTTAACTAGATATGTAGGTTGAAAATTATTCACTGCTGTGAGGAACCAAAGTAAAACCAAAAATGCAGAAAAATACACAGCTATCATGGGGTGGAAGAAGCCATGGGTATACTGAAATTATGAGGGTGATCCCAAAGTAGAGGAGAGCTGAGCTAATAACCAAGGACTAGGGCAAAAAAATCAGAAAATAATTCCAGGGAAGGGACAGCAGGAAAACCTGGTCACCAGCTGCTTTGCACCCTGAAACATGTGTCTGCCTCTTGAGCCAGCGGGGATTCTAGATTCCTGTAAGATTCCTGGCTCCATGTGAATTCTGCCAGTAGGCCGGGATGGAGCATCCATTCCTTGGCATCAAGAGTAGAACATCTCACAATGCGCAGATGCTCCAGCCTCACCAGCATGTGAAGGGTTCTCCTAACATACCACACACACGTATGTCTCTGTTCTGGCTAGTCTTCCCTCCCTCCCCTCCACCATGTACCTATATCTTACTCTTTAAGACATCACGCAATGGGAATCTTCCTGAATAAGTCTTTCTTGGTTATCTTGCTCTTCCTGATCAATTATTTTTTCCTTTAGACCCAGTATCCAGTGACCAGTGGTCCTCTGCCTTCTACTCTGGCTTTTGAAAAAATTATCCATGTCTGACAAATGACTTGAAGACTCAGGCACTGATTTTTGTCCCTACCAATCCCAGAACAGACCTGCATATGGTCAAAGTGTAGCCAAAGTTGGAAGAAATCACAGAGGTTGCTACTCCTGCTCTGGCATGACCTCCCCATTCCTACCCACTATGGCCATTTTACAGATCAGAAGACTGAGACCCAAAGAAGTGATAAGATTTGACAACATTAGTTGGACATCAGTCTGACACAGGAAGAGCTAGATGTCCCTGGTGGGTCCTTATTTCAAGCCTCGGTCTCCTTCACACTTATAAATCCCTTCTCCACACTTGAGCCGAGGGGACCTAAGTTAATTTCAAGGGCTTTCAATGACCATTTGCAATTAATTGTACGGAAAATATCTCCTGTCAATTAATGTTGGCATATTTCCAGGACTGTCACCAACCTGCTCAGGAGCAATCAAACTTAATTATCTTGTTGTCCTTTCTTGTTTTAAAAAGTTAAGTTCATTTGTAAGGGTTTCTGTAAACAAATAGGTAAGGAGAGACTTGTAATTTGAGTGGGGGCAAATTTGGACAAAGCAACTGTATTTTACAAATGACTAGAAGGCTTTAAAAACTTCAGTTGAGTCCATCCTGTAGTTAGTATAAGGCCTCCATCTCCTCCTGAAATCACTAGAATCATACTCTCAAGGAAATAGACACTTGGGCAGACCTAGAGGGAAAGTTACTTTTTTGTTTGTTTGTTTGCTTTTTGAGCAACATAGAGGGGACAGCAGGTGTTTTGTTTGAGTTCAATCTCTTCAGACCCAACAATGAACTCACTGAATTAAACTAAACAGCCCTTTAATAGCAACAACCAATGGCTGCTTAGGGAGGAAGCAAGATGCAGCACAGTGTTTCAAAAATTAGTTATGTGAAAGACTAGCTGGTGTCTGGAGTGAGCAGCTGTCATTTCTGTCTGCTTACCCATCCATTCTTTCTCCAGGAATGGTTTTCTCAGCAATCAGTCCCCTGCCAACCACAGTCCTTGCCCTTCAGGGGAGAATGAATCCCCACCACCCAGTTCTGGACGTGGGTAACTGCTCAACTGCACTGTACTGTCTGGTCTTAGTTGTTGACTCAGGAGGGAAAAATGACCTAGGCCAGGCCAATGAGGCAATCATGGAACATTTTCTGGGTGGCTATCTTTCTACTGGTGGTGCTAGGTTGTGAAAATGAGTAAATGGTCCTGCAGATACTCAGGGCAGGTATGTTGCCACTTCATGAGAAGAGTCAGCTCCATGAGAATGAAAGAAAAGGAAACAGGGGATGAGAGAGAGAGAGAGAGAGAGAGAGAGAAAGAGAGAGAGAGAGAGAGAGAGAGAGAGAGAGAGAGAGAGAGAGAGAGAGAGAGAGATTTCTGTTGTCAGCAGTTGAGTTGATACCTGGATCAAGATACATCTTTGACTTTTCAGTTATTTGACTGATATTTCGTTTTCTTTTCCTTAATTCAGTGTAAGTTGTGTCACTTACAACTCAAAAAGTCCTTATAAATAGAGTATTAGATTGAAAAGTTTTCAAAATAAAAAATGATGACAACTATTTATTGTCAACCATATGCAAGCAGTAAAACTCGAATTTTAATTGAAGTTCCCTAAAAAGCCTAAATGATAGATCAAGGCAAAATTAATCTTACGGAAGGAATAACCTGCATTGTATCTCTGTTCCCTCCACAGCCCTGGGGCACCTGTAGCCTTTTTCCTTTAGAATCCTCAATCATTTGAGCAATGACCTCTCAACAACTTCCCTCTTGGGCACTTCTGTGATTACAAGTCCAGAGATGACTCAACTGTGTCTTGGTTGTTTGGAGTCTACAGCCATCACCACTCCCACTTGACATGCAGTGCAAGGAACACTGGACCAGGATTTTTGATAACTGGCGGTGTGATCATGGGAAGGCACGCTGCTGCCCTTTCTCTCATCTGCCCCGCAGCAGAGTGGCCAGACTAGACTTGGCATGGTTTCCAGGGGTCCAATCTAATGCCAGCTTCTCCCTGTGTGAGCCCCTCTGAAGGACCCCTTTGAGTTCTTGTATTTCTCTTGCCCAGAGGCAGCCTCCCCTCCTGAGAATCTGGTTTCCCTGACTCAAGTGAGATCCCACACAGCCTCTCCCCTGCATCCTGGGTTCTTTAGAGCTCTTGGATTTCCCCTCTCAAAGCCAGCACAACTTCAGAACTCCACATTCTACTGTAGCTATGGAATTATTGCACTTGCACTTTTGCTTTCCTCTGTCTTTGACATCAGCTTAGAAGAAAGAGAGAATTCCACATGGAGCTTTTGCTAGGATTGTGATTCTGGTCCTCAGGAGGCTCAGGGGAGGGTCTGAGAGAGATGGGAGCATGGATGGAGATTAAAGTTGGCAGGTGCTCCTGGGCTCTGGCAAAGTATATGGAGGAGGGCCTGGATAGAAGGCTTTGTACCTGTTACCACTGACATTCATCACACAATTGAAAAGTGGGCATGAAAGGAAACCTTCAGTGTGAACATTAAGACAAATAAGAGAAGAGCTAGTCACAGGGCTCATCCCTCTGGGCTGAAGCAGCCTGGCCTTTAATGGGGGGGAGATCTGAACTTTAAGGCTTCACATGTGTCCTGCAGGGATGAAGAGGAGGCCATGCCCTTCGTGGGCTGGGTTCTTAGGCATATGTCAGCCTCATTTATATGCCACAGCTGGCCATCCTGGCTCTGTACCCAGCTCTGAGTATCTCCTGGGTCCTGTCCAGCACACTAGGGAATTGGTAAACATTGAAATGTCATGCTTCCAGGAGCCATTCATCATAGAAAATGTTGTGGCTCAATAAATGTCCATAGAGGGTACAAAAATATCTCCTGCAAGGGCACTTTGGCCACAACTTCCTCTCTTGACCCTCCACTGGAATCATCACAGGGCCTCTCCTGGCTTTAAATGTAATAGGAAGGGATAAGGGGCTGCTATTGAGCTTGAAGCAAATGCTGTTGTTAGTTTTTTGTTTTCCTGGATGGCTGAGCACTCAGAAGCTGGCTCCTAGAACCCAGGTTCTTTGTGGTTGTCACTAGTACTATTTGTCAAATATTTCTAGTTCTCTCCACATCTGCAAGGTAGAACTGCACTTCCTGGCCTCCCCTGTGACTGAATACATCCAAATGACTAGTTCTGACAATGTGTTGTGAACAGAAATGACATGTATTGCTTTTTAGACTGGAGCACACACTTGCTGATCCAAGACCTTTTTGACACATCTTTTCCTTCTGTTATGGTGACCCAGAAGGTTCAATGTGGTAGCTTCTCCATCAACCTGAGTCCCTGAGTGACTCCAATAAACTGAGCCCTCTACCATCTCCAGTGGACATGCAGCTCAAGCAAGAAATCCATTTTTATTGTTTGAACTACTGAACTTTGGGGAGTCATTTGTTAATGCAGCAACAACCTAACCTATTCTGACTGATACAGGCTTCAAAATGCTGAGGTATTTGAGAGAAAGAGGATATTCCAAGGGATCCTTCCTCTTACCTGTCCTAGGCTTCTAAAATAATCATATGAAATTTGTACCAGGAATAAAGGCTGTCGTTTTGGCTAAGTATAGCTGTCTTTGCAGCACTAGAAAACTTTCTGGTTATATGTCCAAGAGAGTTCTAGCACACAGAGAAAAGGGGCATCTTTCTGGGTCCATTGGTGTTCTCTTTCTAAGCAGAGCAGACTTGGGGAAGCTTCTGCTTTCGGGACAGAAAGCACAGAGGAAGTCATAAATGTTATCTCGGAACCCACTGTTTCTTGCTTGCTGTGACTGGCTGTTCATTTGTTCATTTAAAACCACATCTAGAAAAGGTATCAGGCTTGGGAAAGTGATGTATAGTGAGACTATGTCTATGACATTGGTCCAGAGAGTTTGAAGGAGGAAACGAGGTTGCCCTGTGTTCCCCCAGGGAGCAGTTTCAGTCTCTGAGTCCCAGTCTCAGCTGCAGTTGAGGGGTTAAGCCTGCAGGCACTGCAGATGGGAAGTTGGAGTATGTTCTAAGGAAGGGAATGGGGGCGGGCAACAAGGAGGCAGGACGTCACCCCATGTGTGGAATAGAGAGGCTGCACAGGGCACAGCTTCCAAGACACAAGGAGGAGGAAAGTGCCAACAGATGGCAGAGGCTGGGCCTTTTCTGGTTGTCCTGACCTGGTCCCTGGCAGGAAATATCCTCGGGTCCACTTGCTGGAATAAAAGGGTAGCTCTGTCTCTCGAGCATAAAGTGTATCAGGCTGAGGTTTCTGGTCCAGCTGTGTCCCGATTTCTCTAAAGATACACAGGATGAACAAGAAGAGTAGATCACTGGCTTCTGCACTGCAGGATTCCAGAGCCAGAAGGAACCCCTCCGCAAAGTGCCTTTACCACTGCTGTTGAGCTATCAAACTTCATTTCTGCAGGCAAGCTGCAGGCTGAGCCCTTCAGAGTCTGACACCAAAACTTAGGTAAGAAGGCAGGAAGTATGTAAAGCTTTTACCTATCATTTAGGAGAGGGCCTGCAGGTCAAGGGCAGTTGTTTTATGGCAGGAGCTGTCATTGTTTTTAATTTGGAGGAGCCATAGTGTTATCTGCTGATTGTTCAGAAACACTGTATCCATCCCTGTTTAGGTGCTTTCTGAGTCACCTTCCTGTTCTTACCTGTCTGCGTCTGCTCACCTGCATGGTTCACAACAAATATTGCCAAAGGGGTAATATGGATAGATGAGATGACAGGGAAAAAATATACCTATTTTCAGTTAGATTAACTCTGAGTATACTGACGGGCTAAGGGTCACACCTCCCACTGGCAGGGACCATATTGGAAAGTCATTACTGGCTGCCTCACTTATCCAGTATTCTGGGTTTTGCTCCCAGCTCTGGATTCTGGGCCACTTGGAATTCAGGGCAGTCTCCTCAAAGTTAACTCTCACATCCTAACCACGTCACTTTGTATTCTTTTCATGACAATACCTTTCATTTGCAGAAATCTTTATACTTTCACATCTATTATTGCTTTCCCTTCTCACAGGCTTTTCAAAAATTGCAAAATGAGTTTTCATAGTGTATGTAAG
Source organism: Carlito syrichta (assembly GCF_000164805.1). Classification (NCBI taxonomy): domain Eukaryota; kingdom Metazoa; phylum Chordata; class Mammalia; order Primates; family Tarsiidae; genus Carlito; species Carlito syrichta. The sequence continues at coordinate 48,354 of NW_006996956.1, forward strand.
GTATTTGCAGTTCTTTTCTCACTACCAGGAAAACCAAAACTATTGACACAAAACATTCAGTTAAGGACAGCATGGTTTTTTGTAAACACAATAGAGTCATATTTTTATTCTTTTCATTTCTTCTTTCTCCCTCTGCTTTTCCATAATGTGTTTACCCTTTTAGAATTTCTTTCTCCTGATTCTATTACACACATTCCCACTTCAGGGTTTCTGAGGTCTCAGGAAGTATTTAAGTCCACTATCCTTATTTTTTGTTCTTGTTTTACTCTCTCTCTTTTAGCAAGGGACTATAATTTTTTGGATTTTTTTTTTTGAAATTGAAATTGCTTTTTTTCTTCCCAGTCTGCTCTCTTCCCAATGTTTTTCAACTTGCTCCAAAACTCAGGTAACATTTTCAGATAGCCAGTATTTTCCTGTGTACTCTCCTTAAAGTAGAACTAGGCATTCATTCATTTACTCACTCACTCATTCATCTAATCATTCAATAAATGTTAACAGAGCTAGACATGTTCTAGAAACTGAAAACAGCAGCAAATGGAACAGGTGTAGTCCCTACCCTCATGATCTTCTAATTTTTATAGAGAAGACTAACGAAGATATAAATAACTGAGTCATTAACTCAGATAGTGATGCATGCTTTGAAAAAAAATAAAGCAGAGAAAGATGATAAAGAGTGAAGAGGGCAAGGTGTTTTTTTAAAAATTGGGTAAGGAGGCTTTTATGAGGAAGTGATACTGAAGCGGAGACTTGAATGAAGCAAAGGAGACAGCGATCTCTACAGGAGGAAAGCCAATGTGGAATGCGCTTGATTGCTTCATGCATTGAAAGAACAGCAAGAAGGCTAGTGGGACTGAGCTCAGTGAGTGAGGGAGAGGGGCAGAAAGTGGAGCTGGAGAGGTGGGCTGGGGGACTTCTAGGTCATATACAGACTTTGGTGTTAATCTAAGCAGGACGAAACGCACTGGAAAGTGAAGAGTAAGTGGTGACATAATCTGGTTCATGTTTTAGAAGAATCACTCTGACTTCTGGGTGAAGAATCCAGAGCATACAGGAATGAAAAAAGGAGAGTTCCTTTAGGAGGCTACTGCAGAAGTCCAAGAAAGATAATGGTCCATTGGATAGGATGGAACCACTAGAGAACAGAAGAAGTGACCAGATTCAAAATGTGCCTTGAGGGTAAAACTGATAGTAACTGCCCATAGATAGAACTTAGGGGATGAAGGAAGAGAGAACCATGACCCACCCCTGTGTTGCTGATCTCAGTAAAACTGGGTAAATGAGGTGGGAAATGAATGAGGTGGGAAAGCCAGTAAAGGAACAATGGATGACAGGAAACTAAAGGTTCAGGTTTAAACATGTTAGGCTTAATAGATAATGGGGATGTGAGAAGAAAGAAACTGGATAATTAATGGGGGTCCTGAGGTTGGAGGTACGGACCAGGGTAGCAATAATGTTTAAAGCCATAGGGCCAGATGGGCTCACCAGGAAGTAAAAGAAGAAAAGCAGTCCAAAGATTTAGCTTTCGGGAACATCACATTTTAAAGGTTAAGAAGAAAGGTGGGAATCAGTGAAGAAGATTTAGAAGCAGCAGTCAGTGATATAAAAGGAAAATCAGTAGAGTAATGATTCCCAGAAGACAAGTGAGAAAAATATTTCAAGGAGGGCATGATAAGTGATGTCAACTCTTTTGCACCTTATAGCAAAACTATAAGGCACAACGCATGGTCTCCTTTTTGCAGATGGGGGAATTGGTACTTAAAGAGGTAAAGTGGTTTGCCCAGAGAAATGCAAAATGTTGGAGACAGAGTCAAGCTTAGAGCCACATATCAGAGTTCTTTCCCTTAACTTACACTACAAATCTCCTTGTCTGCACCCCCAAGAGGGGAGAGTCCTGAGAGGTTCAGCAATACAACCATTAGGGAGCAGAGCTGGCCCAATCCTGCTTTTCTGATGGCCTGAGTGAGGGCTTCAACACATTAAAAGAGAGACAGAGAGTTGAGCAGACCACCTCATCTCTTTACATACCAGTTTCTTGATCTTCAAAGTGATGATCATGCTTTGTGCTTTATAGTGTTGCCATAAGGTGGCTTCCTTTGCCCAGCTGCACAAATCTTTTAGAAGGGAGAGGGTAGTGCAGTCAAGGGGCTAGAAGGCTTTCTCACATGCACAGGTATTTGCACCTTCAGAGAGGGTGTGGGGCTGACCCTTTAAGCTATCACAGCCTGGAAAAAGTTGTGACTGAGCAGAATGAAGGTCTCCCTTGGTTAGTTAGAAATTCTGAAGCTCCAAGAAAATCCCTCAGAAAATGTATTCCCAGTCTTCTCTCTTTAATTATTAATAGACATCGGGAGATGCAGCTCAGGGGCTATCTGAGAGACAGAATGCACGGAGAAAAGGGAAAAATATACCTTATGAGATTTCCCTCTCTCAATCTATTATAGCTGGGCATGCTGTCCTAAACCTCACTGTAAATTGTAACAGGAGAGGCGAATCATTGAGTGTTAGGTGCGTGCCTGCCTTAATTCTGAACTGCATCACCATCCACTCCATGGTGCTAGCCAGAAACCCAGGAAACCTCATTCTCCCTCACTATTTTAGACCTAGCAAAAAGCCTTGCCAGTTTGAACTCCACAAGTATCTCTCAAGCTTAATCACATCTTTCTATATCCACTGCTACTGCTAGGATCCAAGTCACCATCAGCCATTACTGCACTACTGAAAAACACTTCTTGTTAGTGGCCTCACCTTTACCCTGAGCCTTCCAACCTGCCTTCTGTGCTGCAGAGTGATTTTTTTCACCTTCTGCTTAGAAACCTTCAGTGGTTTCCCACAAATGGTGTGATGAAGCCAAACTCTACAGCATGCCCCCTCCACTGTCCTTACTTTCTTCTGATCTAAACTGAAGCGTCATTCTTTCATGAAGACCTTTCTGACTACCTTGTTTGTCATGGATTACTTTGTTATCTGCTATCATAGAACCACATTTATTTCCTTCATGGCACTTACCTCAGTTTGTAATTATAAATCCCATACTGTGATGGTTTGATTGATATCTGTCCCTACCACACCACCGGTCATTAAGCCCCATGGCCTATCTCTTTTTGCTTTCTACTGTGTCCCTAGTCATAACTCTCAGAAGCTGCCACATGAAAGTATGAGTGGCAGTGTAAAAGAGGCTGTGTAGAGTCAATAGGAGATTATTCAGAGAGGAACGAGGTGTAAGTAGTTGTCTTGTGGGGACCCACTGCCCTCGGAGACCAGGATATAATTGCCATGGTCAGTGATAAGTTTTGCTCTCTTCCCGAAGTGCTTCTGCAGGGCCTAGCCTAGGCTCTTCTCAGAGTCCAAGAACTTCATCTGCAGATGCTGCCTCTGTTTGTTCTACCTCCCCATCATCATGACTTTCAGGCCCCTTTAGGTCTCCATAAGAAGTCCTCTTCCACCCATCACATTGTACATTTCAATAAAATGTGGAGCTTATGGAGAGGAGTCACCTCAAAGACAGCCTTACTATTTTCACTTTTCTCCATTTCTGTTAATCCCTATCTCTTCCTGGATTGATTTTCCACTCTCACCACCTCCAAAGAACTCTAACTTCTCCTTTTCCTATGCAGAGCACCTTCCCAGTTCTCTTGCAGCCTTGATACCACCTGGCAGTCAAACTGGAGGATGGTCTCAGCTTCAAATGTGCACATAGAAACCAATAGAGAACTTGAGAACAAAGTCCTTACCCGTATTAGGATATGTTCTCCTTAAAGAACATTCAGAATTTTAAAGGGGAAAAAATCTTGCCCACTGCCCAGTCACAGAAAAGATACAATGTAAGAAAGGTAAAATCTAGGATGCTTTAGTAAAAACAATACCAGAGCTAGTTTTTAGCCTTTTCTGGGATATCATTCTGGTGTGGCTTTAATCTAAACAGAGACCTTTACTAGAACCACCCGGGAGTTGTATAAACTAAGGCAGTCCAGGCTTTCCTTCATTATATGAGATTCTAGTTCACTTATTTTGCATGGGACCTTGAAGTGGTATTTGTAAGGCCACTTAGGTGATTCTAAAGTACAGCCAGGTTTGAGGATTTCTGACAGAACATCTCTTTCCTTTTAGAGATGAGGAAATTGAGGCTCAAAGTGCAAATCTAAAGCTCAAAAGACATCTTCTTACTCATAATTCTATTTTTAAATGATTTAAAACTCACAGTTTGTCCTTTTAAATCTCAGCCTCCCCATTCTTGGATTCTTTATTTATCTCCCAAATGGCTGCAAATCTTTGAATTTCTTCTTTCAGGGAGGATAGATGGCAATATACTTTCTAAGTCCTGACCTATAAGTATTTTTCCATTGCATTTGCACTCGAATAGTTACTTGGGTGGTATCAGTGTCACACTTCTAGACTGTAGTGTGCATGTGAATCATCTAGGGAAATTATTAAATGCTGCCTGATTGAGAAAGTCAGGAAAATAAGGAGAGGCTACATTTCCATTTCTAACAGGCTCCCTGGTGATTCTGACGCTGCTGCCCTGTGGACCCCAATTTGAGTAGCAAGAGTGAAATGGAATGTTACAGATGCTGTTTTCCCACCAGACTTTCTGTCTCATTTTTTCAAGTGCTGTTACAGAACTTATCTTGTTATCATTTCATGAGAATCCTATCCTTAACTGAACCACTTGCCGCCTGGGCCTCTCCACTGGGTTGCCCCATAACATGGTAGCTGGCTTCTTCAGGTTCAATGATTTAGAAGAAAGCAAGAGAGAAGATGCCCAAGACAGAAGCCATAGTCTTTTTATAATTCAATCTCTTAAAAACAAGTCAGTGCCGGGCTCGGTGGCTCAGCCTGTAATCCTGCTCCTTTGGGAGGCTGGGGTGAGTGGATTGTCTGAGCTCGCGGGTTCAGAACCTACCCGAGCAGCGAGACCTCATCTCTACAATAAATCAAAAAATCAGCCGGGCATGGTAGCGTGTGCCTGTAATTCCGGCTACTCGGAAGGTGGAGGTGGAAGGATCACCGGAGCCCAGCAGGTCGAGGCTGCGGTGGCCGGGAGCGGCCACTGCACTCCAGTCTGGGTGACAGAGTGAGACTCCAACTCAAAAAAAAAAAAAGTCAATAAGTGCAGGTCACTATGAGGTTATCGGAGAAGTTCTATATTCTCTGAGGTTGTACTAAGACAAGTGTTAGACAGTCGGGAGGCATAATGACTTTATATGGTGAGACTAAAGCCAGATAAATAGAAAGAGATAAATAGAAAGTTCTGATGTTATCAAATGAGCTTCTGAATTTAAACATACCTAAAAATATATCAATAATCTTCCAGTTATCTCAGTTAATAAATTCTCCTCTAATTTTTCATTAGCCTGGTCTAAGTGTGCTACAAAACCCTAATGGGGAACTGACCAAATTGAAGTGGGTTCCAAGGTAGTAAGAATGCCCTTAATGCTGGTTGGAAATGCAATGATATTTATTATGCAATGGTGAAGCAACTGGTTAAGCCATTATCGGTAGAGCTGGAGCTCTTTCTATCTTAGGATTTAGTCCAAGTGCCCATTGAAATTGCAGCTTTAGAGAGATATCAGAATGTTGAAGTAGGCTACATTTTGCTTTTCTTTATTTTTTTAATAAACTAGTAAATATCCTCAATAAAGGTTCAAGTTTCTAGTTTCAGCTACCTCTGAAAGCAGGAAAGGCCTACATATAACTGTGGTCTGCTGCAGTCAATTATCTAAGACAGTAGCCAGTCAGATAATCAAATACCCTGACAAATTATTTGTATCAAACTGAAGTTAATGCAAGGAAGGACAGAGGATGAAAAATTGTCTATTATTGTATAAACAAATTACGCTAAAACTTAGCAGCTTAAAACATTGATTACCTCCCAGTATCTGTGGGAAAGAAATTCCATCATAGCATAGATGAGTGGCCCTGATTGAGTTTCTGCTTACAAGGCTACACTCAAGGTGTTGACTGGGGCCGTGGTCTCATCTGAAGACTTCCCTTGGACTAGAAGGAGTGTTTCCTGTGGCTGGCAGATGGGATCTCTTGACACATGTGCTTCTTCCCTGGGTTGTCCCATAACACTGTAGTTGACTTTTCCTGGGTGAATGATTTAGTAGAGAGCAAGAGAAGAGGTGCCCAAGATAGAAGCCACAGTCTTTTTGCAACCCAGTCTCTTAGAAACCAGTCAATTAGTCCAGGCCAAGCCCAATAGGCAGATGTGAATACCATGAGGTGGTGATCATTGGAGGTCATCTTAGAAGTTGCCTACTACAGAAGCTCACTGAGAAATAGGATTGCAACCCTTGAAGGTACATCAAGTCTTTCCCAAATGTCTTCTTTTGTATATTCTTTATCAGAATCAAACCCTCCCTCCACATAAGGACAAAGAGCACATTCATTCTGCCTCAGCAATTAATGATGATCAGAGGTAACAACCACAAATGAAACTGTAAGGTTTGTTTCTAAACCTTGATAGGAGGACTCTGACCTGTTGCTAAGAGCCAGAAGCAACATGGATGGGACCCAGATGCAGAGATCACAGCACTCACTGAGATTAGCCAGAGTTTTCAGAAATCAAATTGATCAACAGTTAACTAAGTTTTAAGAAAACTTTATCAGGAGAGAAATTCCAAGCCTGGCTAACAGAGACCTGTTTCTTTAGCCCCACTAAGATCCCCAGGCCTGTGTTATCTGGCCCATAGGGAATGGAATACTAATCGGGTATGGTTACCCATTCTCCTTTGCACTCCATCAAGTGCATCACTAATATATATTTTTGATCTCTCTTTTCTGTTATTTATTTTTGCCATCGCCCCTTTAATGACTTTATTTTTCCATTTCCTCTTGATTTGAGGTGCATTCCTCAAAACCGTCCTCCATATTGCTGATGTGATTTTTTTTTGCACTGCTGATTCTTTTCTTTTTTATATTATCCATCTCTGTTTAGAATCTCTTCATAGAGCTCATATTATTTTCATATTTGAACAATAAAGCTTCTATCCATGTCTGAAATTTGTGCCCTAAAATGAATGAGTGAATTCCTCTAATATCATCTCATTAAGATCTTAAACTTGAGGGTAGCCTGAGGACTGGAGAGAGATCTGCAGTCATAGAGTAGAAAGCCAATTTCATGAATGGATACTGTCTCTTCGGTGTCAAAGCGACTGGGCTGGGCATCGATCCTGGTTGTCAAATGCTCCTGTTCCTGGCCCACCATACCTGGATGAGCCATATTGTTTTGTAGGACAATTGGGCATTTGCTGGGACCTCCAGTCATTGTTAGGTGAGTTGCCCATGCCCTTGTTTACCAGTGTAGTTGCCCTTGACAGTCCCATTGGCTTTTGTGGCACTGCTACCCTCCACTTGAAGAAGAAACTCCCTACCCCCCATAACTGCCACCAATAGTCTTATACTTGACACACAGAACTTCCTAGAGTCAATCAAATTTTCATTTGTGATGTGTTAGCCCACACATAGGACACAGCTCACACATATACCTTTATGTGTTAACCTAGTAATCTTTCCTATGCCTGGAACACATAAATACATTTTCTTTAACCTTCAAATTTCTACTTCTCCTTGAACATTTGGCCCAATGGTCCACTTTTATGCCAAGCACTTTTGAGCACTTTTCCCCAGTCAGAGTAATTTCTCTTATTGTAGCTTACACATATCTCTATTTCAGCATTTGCTAAGTTGGGTTTTAATTGCTTATGCTTCTCTCTCCCCGGTTAGCATATGAATTCTAAGTTGTCAGGGATGTGCTTTATTCATCTCTATTATCCCTGCTTTGTTCTTGGCATCTAACAGGCCGCTCAGTAAATGTTTATAAATGAACTAATTGAGTGAGGAGACATGAACACCAGAAAACAACATCTTTGACTTTAAGTCACTTCCTTTATCTTTCATTTGGTGTTCTGTGTAGAAGTTCAGTTTTTACTGAATGTTGGAATTGCAATTCTTTTATGCATGTCTGTTGTGCTGACTGTGTGTCTTTGTGACAGTTCTTCTGGCTTACAATCATGGAACAGCTAGTTCCAAATGCATTATTTTCTACCCCTAACAGGTACATGGTGTTTGCAATCATCTCTTCCCTGTCTCCAGCTCTTCAAACAAGCCATGCTAACTGTTAATTGGAAGAGGGATTTAACTTTAAAAAGAAGATAACTCACTCTCTCATGTTCTTGTTGCTATAAATCACACTACCTCCAAAGAAAGATACCTGTCTTTCTTTCCTGACAAAAATGCAGAATTAAATATGCCAACCCCTCTCTGCTAGATATACTTTATTTTTACTGTTTCAAACAAATGCCAAAGAGATAGGAGAATGTCTTACCTTTAAGGAAATACTGTATAATGGTTTGGAGAGAAGGTTGAGATAAGGCCTGGTGCTAATTGTATTCTAGTGTTCCCTAAAATTAAGTGATACGCTCAGGAGTTATCAAATGATGGGGACTGTAATGAAGTTATATCTTTAAATGCAGAATGTACCTCTAACAAATACAAAGTTATATTTTGTGCCCAAATGTGTGGATTTTTCCTCTCTTTTGCAGATTTATTTAGGTATACTTGTTATATAAAAACCTATACATATTTATAGTATATAATTTAACATAATTCGAAATATGTAGACACCTGTGAAAACATGATCATAATTAAAATAATATACATGCTCCTGTTCCTGGCCCACCATATCCAGATGAGCCATATTGCTTTGTGGGACAATTGGACATTTGCTGGGACCTCCAGTCATTGTTAGGTGAGTTGCCCATACCCTTGTTTACCAGTGTAGTTGCCCTTGACAGTCCCATTGACCCTTGTGGCACTGCTGCCCTCCACTTGAAGAAGAAACTTCCCACTTCCCATAACTGCCACCAGTAGTCTTATACTTGACACACAGAACTTCCTATCTTTACAAAATTTGTGAGTTTACATGCCATCAGGATCAAAAGTTTTACATTCATAAGGACTGATAAATTTTGTCAGTTTTTATCTGCCACAAACATTGATTTTTTTGGGGGGGAGTCACTTGGCATTTAAGCTCTTCTTAGGTTTCATTTTCTCTGTCATCATAACTGTCAATATTGGAGTGATTTTTCTTTCCCTAATACTGAGGCTGGTTAGTCTGTAGCCACTAACATTGTGGTGTCCAGGGAAGGGGATTTTATCCACTGTGGCCCTGTCCTTTCCCTCATGGAATCACAGTTCTCTGGGCAGCTGAGTCTTCTTCTAGAACTTTTGCAGATTCCTTCTCCCCAACTGAGACCATGTCTCCAACCATGTGGATGGAAGTGAATATTTATACCACCCCTTCTCTCCCACTGAATCATTTCTCGTGGCTTCATGATCGTTGGCACATGTTGATGCTGAATTCTGCCATTCTCTTAATCATAGTTTCTTTATTGACCAGCCAGTGTTAACTGTAGGGTCTTCAGGTTTCAATCTAAAACGCTAGCAGGATTCCAGAGGTAATCTTACTCTAACATAAGATTTCTCATTTTCTGATATCCATTAAGATTGGAAGGTCTGTATGCCTGAACAGAAAAAAAAAAGAAGAAAAAAAGTAGTTTGGATGCATCACATGGATTTAACCTGAGAGCATAATTGAAAGCATCTTAAATCAGACTAGAAAGTTGTCACTCAGATTGCCACCATCCTTCTGTAAAGGGCAAATTCATTTCAATTTTCCCAGACAGAATACTGGAAGTTAGGCAAGAACCATAGTCTCTCAATTATCATGTGATCACTTGTTTGATAAATAAGAAAGTGTCATTTCTCCATGGGGCTGTAAACTGTTTTACAAATACTGTTTGAAACAAGCAGGTCATTCACTGGGGCTTGGAAAATCTTCTCACAGTGGGTAGACTCTCGTAGGTGTGATAATTATAATGTGATTCATTCCTGTGGAATGTTCACTGCCTAGTTTGGCAAAGACTAAAGAAGCAACTGGATTGAGCTATGTTTAGGAGAACTGGGTGTATTTGTAGATGAGGTTGAAGAGAGAGAGAGAGAGAGAGAGAGAGACAGATTATAAGTGACTAGATGAAGAATTGAGGATAGAGATTTTGAAAATGTGAAAAAAACTCTCTGATTCTAGCTTATAAAGATAAAGATTAATGAAAACAGACATGGTTATATGCTTTTGTTTTGGTTATTATTGCTGCATAATAAACCACACAAACTCAGTGACAGAAAACAACTGTTATATTATGTTCACAGATTCTGTGGGCCCAGCCCCAGCTGGAATGACTTGTCTTTGTTCCAAGATGTCTGGGACTCAGCTGGGGAGACTTAATAGCTGGTGGCTGAAATCATCTGGAACTGTCTTCACTTACACGTCTGGCAGTTGATGCTGGCTGTAAACTAAGTCTTCATCTGGGACTTCCTCAACTAGAATCCCTGTATAGGTATTCTGTACACAGCCTGAATTTCCACAAAACGTGGAAGTCTCAGGGTAGTCACATTTCTTATACAGGACTCACCATTTCAAGCATAAATGTTCCAGTGAACAATGTGGCAGTTCCATTGACTTTTATGATATGTCTTTGGAAGACACAGAACAGCTCTTCTCTTTTAGTCAAAGGTGTCATATGCCAATCAAGATTCAAAGGGAGGGGACATAGGCTCTACCTCTTAATGGGAGGAGTGAGTGTCAAAAAATTAGAAGGACATGTTTTGTTTTAGAGATGGTGTCTTGCTCTGTTGCCAAGGCTGGGGTTCAGTGGTATTATCACAACTCCCTGTAACTTCAAACTCAAAGGCTCAAGAGATCTTCCCATCTTAGCCTCTTGAGTAGCTGGGATTACAGGCATGTGCCACTGTATCTGACTGTGGCCATGTTTTTAAACCATTACAATTTTGTAGTTTACTTCATCTATCCTATAGTAAACTCTTAAGATCCTCCAGGGATCTTACCATATATTTTAACTTTCCCCCCTAGTGCCCTTTCAATATATCACAATAAGCAAATGTTGAACAAATAAATGAGTTCACATAAGATGATATAGATTTTCTAAGTCAAATAACACTAAAATGTTGGAAGGAATTAAATTTTTAGATGGCAAAATATACACAAAAATGTAATATGTTCAGCAAAGAGGACAGTACAAAACATATTCAGTTTTTCCCATGAAAAAGTGAGGCCCATGGAGGTTGAGACAGAGTCCATGTTCTACACATCTCTTGTGTAGGAAATACTGAATAAATACTTTTGAGCTGATGAATAAAATATATCTGGTTCTACCCCTCAACTCCTATGTTCTCAAGAACAAGGATGAAGACATAATCAGAAGTGATAAGGGGAGAGAAGAGAGAGATTGACGTGTCTATGAGAGGTTGTGAAAGGTGGTTTTGGATACTGAAACAACATCCAAGCAGCAGAGAGTAAAGACTTGATCTGTGATGCTCCAATGGGGAGAACTGAGACAAACCAATGGTGAAGTGGGTTTGGGGTCACTTTGGAAAAGTTATCCAACCACAGAATGGACAGTAAACTCTCCCTCATTGTTGAAGCATGGTAAAAAAAATACTTGGTCTGTATCAGATTCAAAAGATTGATAAGCTAGGGAAGATGGTGATTCAGTCCTAATCGAAGTAGATTCTTGAAATGAACAGTACAATGCTGGAGGCAATCTAGACATCTTATGAACTCTGGCTCAACCTAATAAAAAATTTAAGAACCCAAACCATGAAAAATAAAGCCTCTGTGGGAAATGTGTCAATAAAAAAGTATTCTTTATTTTTGGTTTTCCCAAGGGTGGCTTCTTATAAGGCATCTAAATAGTTCAGGGCCAGATTGGAAAAGCATGAGCAGCAGTATTGGAATGTGCACAATCTCTATTAGAAACCCAGGAACATGGGGGTTAGGGGTGGGCAAGCACCCAAAACACGTGACTCTTAAAGTGTCCTCTAGACCAGCAATGTCAACATCACATGGGAATTTGTTAGAAATGAACATTCTTGAGCTCCTCCCCAGAACTACTGAATCAGAAACTCAGAAGTAGGACCCAGAAATTTGTGTTTTGACAGCAAGTCTAGGTGATTCCGATGCAAGATAAAGTTTGAGAACTTTGGAATTAGACCATTTCTATGGCCCCTTCTAACTATAAAATTCTGCTTCATCAATATAAATTCCACATGATCATAAATTCCTTAAAGGTAGAGGCCGTACCTCCTATTTATCATTATTATTAACAGGGGATCACATTTCTGGCACCTATTAGATTCATAAGAGAAACCATTAGCATTATTTCTGATGTTGGACCTCAAAGACTTGGAATTTCATCTTCAAATTACACCAACATCCCTTTTATTTCTTGCCCTTCATGGGCCTTCCTTGAGGCTCAAGAATCAAATAGAGGTTGGGCACCATGGCACATACCTAAAATCTCAGTTATTTGGGAGGGAGGCTGAAATGGGAGGATCACTTGAGAGCTCAGGAGTTTGAGACCAGCATAGGCAACATAGTGAAACCCCCTCCCCTATCTAAAAAAAAAAAAGTATCAGATAGGATCTTATTCTGTTTTCCAGAATGGGATTCCGTAAAGTTGGTAGATAAACAATTTTTGGTATTTGGATCCAAGTGAAGAGTCAGTATGCTCATCACTTTGGAACTGGATTTAGACATGACAAATTGTTTTTATTAGATTTTTTAATGTACTTCCTGTAAGCAACATATGTTCTGAAACTTTAGGTTAACATTTGATTGTCCTATACTTAAACAGACAATGCTAATAATTAGCCAAGTTGAAAGACACTACAAGATTCAGAAAGTCTGTGAAGGTAATAGAGACTTTTCTTTTACAGATATGCCAACTGAGTCCCAGAGAAGTGAAGTACTTTGCCTAGGGTTGCAAGTCTATTAATGATAACATTCAGAATTAGCCCCCAGATCTTGTGACTTTCACATGAGCGCATTTACCTTGACATCAGAAACTCCCAAAGCAGGACAAATGAGGTATGTCTCCATTTAAAAATCCTAAATAAAAGTCAAAGTCAAGATATTTTTTAGGGTTTAGCAACATTGGTGTATGCAAATTGCATGCCTTTATTCAGAAGATATGGCATGTCTGGATTAATCTTCTCTGTTGTTACTTTAAGTAGGAATGACTAGTCATGTATTTCACTAACTGAAACACATTGAATGGAAAATAAAATCACTGCCCTAGAGCCCTTTCTGACACTAATGTATGCATGTTTATCTTTGCTTTCACATTCCACTAGACAGTTGTGTCTGTGAGAATGCTTCTAAAACTATTTTCAAAGGAGGAGAAAGCTGTGCTTATAGCTCTCGCTGGATTTGACTGGTAGCTACTTAGTCATAGATGGGATTGAAAGAGCCTGTGGTGACAGTTCATGAACTTGTTCTAGAACAGGCTATTTGGGCAATGCCAGGACTAGACTCGCTGGACACAAAACTGGTACTCAAAGAATTGAAATGACTTTCTTACTTTGAAGTTCCTACTATATCAGATATTATATCTATTTGAATTCATTCATTTAATAACTATTGAAGAGGCCATATAGCTTAATAAGTAAGAATACAAGTGTTGGAGTCAGGTCAAATTCTAAGACTGGCTCTACCCCTTCACTTGCTTTCAGCCCTCAGACGAGCTACTTACTCTCCCTGAGCTTCACTTTTCTAATCTGTAAAATGGTATGCCTCTCTCAGAATTCAATCAGAGAAGCAGAACTACCATGAGATTTGGTCTTATACAATTGTGGGCGCTGGTTAAACAGTAACTGCAAAGTTCTTGTCCCCACGTCTGATGCCCGTACTTGAAACGTTCAGGGCAGGCAGTAGGGAAGGAAAGATTAATATAAGGTGGAAAAAAGCTAGACATGTGATTGAGGGCATGAATAAATGCCTGCGAGGACCCATCAGAACCTGTGTCTAGGCTCACGGCCTCCATCTTCCTCGCACTGGGTGTCCTGCAGGAGAAGCTGACACTCCTCATCAAAGAGAATGAAACTGAAGGAGCACCTGGGGTAAGGTGGAGCAGCCGCAGGCGTAGGCTCAATTCCTGCCCCTGGCCGATGAGGTTAGCCAGCAGATCAACAAGAACGTGTAGAAGCAAAAGCAAAATGGCAGTGCTCCACTTCTACCCTCCAAATGGGGCGCAAAAGAGATTCTTGAGGCAAATTTCAACAGGAAATGCCTTGTGAAGGGGATTCTAGGAAATGTAGTTCAGCCTAGCCGGGTAGCCACATTATAAAGCCCGCACATGGGGCTAACAACAGGACCACTCAGTAGACTTGTTACTGGGATTCGATTCGTACAGAGCTGGGACAATACACAGTGATTATAACAATGATGACCATGTTGTTTCCACTGTGAACAACAGTTAACTTGAGGTGTGATCGAGGCAAGAAGTGTATCTTCAGCCCCTGTTCTCAAGCTCTTTACATTCTAACAACAGACAGAACACAGATAGATATGATGTTATAATTTTAACGATTCTCCACAATTACAATGTCTCAAGAATTGGTCTGTTCCAAGACCATGTTGGAGGGATTGCCCTTTAAGCATCTAATCCTTTCTTATTTTAATCATTTTCAATGAACATCTCTCACACATGCATTTTACATTTTTTGACATCTTATATAGTGTAAAGGAAACCATTTAGCTTTCCTATGTGACTCAGAGTCATCACTGGGAGTGTCAGTTATTGTATTGTTCTATGATGGGACCAGTTATATGTGGGGTAATTTAGGCTAAATGACCCCATGATTGATATTGTTCTTTCTTGTGCCCTGCTAACATTTCTCGCTATTTTCACTTTTCTTGCCTATGGCAGTCTCTCTCCCTTCTTCTCACTTGCTGCTCCCAATCTGCCATAGATTGAGAAACCAGATAACTAAGCTTGTTAAAACTGTGTGCCACATATAATAAAATAAGCCAGATGAGAACTTGAGCAAATCTCATTCTGTTGCATTTTGTTCCCTTTCTCAAGAGCCATGCAATTTCAGTGCCCTTATAAGTGGTGTTTCTTTCATTATGAAGATTATTAAGTAAAGAACAACAGTATACCTCTATACCAAATGAAGGCATTCCCAGCAAGTGAGGCCATGTGGTGCCTTAGATGTCTGTGTGAGCAAGGTTTTCCTGGTAGACCCAGTTGAGAGAACTGGTGTAAGGATGAACTAATTGCATAGCACAAGGCAATCTAGATATGTGGGCTCAAGAAAGACCTTTCTATGGCAGTTGGAACCATTATCACACTGGATATAGCAATTTAATTTCAGCAAGAGGTCACCTAGCCAATAAAACCTTTGTTCACACTTTGATTTTACTAATTTTATATTTTATTGCTATTTGAATTTTAAATTTTATAATTTTAAAAGACCTATAACATGAAACTTACATACATAGGTTTAGGTAGTGTGTATAATTGCAGTATGCATGCTTGTATGTGGGGAAGCATTTTCTTTTGACAAGCTAAAATAACTTCCCGCTAAACTTTAGTTCTATCTGTCAAATTATTCCAATTTCAGTTTTCTGCTCTCGTTAAGAAAGCTTTCCATTTTGCCTGTCTGGGGGCTACGTTACTCTTCGGTCTTTCCATTGTCAGCATTTAGTTTTGCTTTGTGATGCAGTGCAGCTTAATAGCCAAGGAATAGACTCTGGGGTCAGGCAGTGTGGATTTGAATACCACCTCTACCAAATTACTAATTACATGGTCTTGAACAAGTTAAACTCTCTGTGCCTCAGTTTCCTCATTTATTTAATGAGATAATATAGTGTATGCCCTCTAAGATTCTTGTGAGGATGAGATGAAGAAGTACATGCAAAGTGTTAAGAACAATGTCTGGGCAAAAAAAAAAGAGAGAGAGAGAGAGAGCTTCTTAAGTGTTGGCTATTGATATTCTGGCTTTTCTGTCATTCCAGAGTCTCCAAGCATAAAATGATGCTGAAAAGACACAAAATAAATGGAAGAAGAGCCAAACTATGAAAGTTAATATTAGGATTATAAAAAAGTATTGCTATGAATCAAGTTTATTTAATTATAAGTGTTTTTAATTAACTTCAAAAGAATATAGCCATCCCCATCAATGTTTGGCAGAATGCCTATGTTTGAGGATGAAAAAAATACAGTGTGTGTGTGCACATGGGCATGTAGTGCTTTGACGATAAAAAATGAGTTCAATCATCAATTCAAAATCCTGTTCAAAGTGAAATCACATTTGCATGACAAACAACACAGCATCTACCAATTAGAGTCATGTTTACTTGACAGAAAGTTGAGCATTCGTGAAGCCAAACACCAGTGTCCCAACCACAGAGGAATATTTCATTTTATTTGTGTTTTCAGTTCTAGCAAGAGTCCTGAAATACAAAAGTTCTCAACTGGCATCTAAAGAGTGAACAAATGAATTAATAAATAAATGAACAAACAAACAGAGGAAAGAACAAGCAAGAGCCGTCTGCTGAAGGTGAGAATAAATGTAAAAGATAAATATATAAAAGAAAATAACAAATAAGAGAGTACATTGGGGGAAATCCACATTATTCTCAAGCTGTAATTTGGTCCAGCAACGTGAGTATCACCTCAATTGGCCCTCCATGATAACTGTAAGATCTGGGGTGGTTAAGAATGGCCGTGCAAATCTGTGTAAATAAATGCGTGTATATGTGTGTTTTCATTTTTAAATTAATTTAATCTGGCTCTCCCAACCTTTTCTGTTTAAGTTCAAAATTGCAAAAACTAAGTTAAAAGCCCTTATTATCTGTCACTCCTATCAGATGGAATCTACAATTGCCCCCTTGAAACTCAATTCACTCTTTCATAACTGGTACAATTAATTCTCTGGTCCTTTAATCTCTCACTTGTGAAGGGGGTGGTAGCAGGCTCTGGGTTTCTTTTTCTATTTGACCACCCTCTTCTTATTCTTATTAAAATCAGAAAAAAAGGAAGGGGAAGATCCCAGGAAACTAACTTCTTGGAGTCTTTACAGGATGGCTTAGTTTGCCCTCCTCTCCAGTTCCCCTTATGCAGATGCCAGGTTTTGCTTACAAGAAATTGCTGAAAAATTTCTTGAAGGAAACTGGTCCTGCAAGAAAGTTCTCTTGGGAACTCTGATCTGCTTCTCTAAGCCTGGCTTCTGCTCTGGGTAAGCCACAGAAAATCATAGACAGAAGATAAAGAAAACTTCTCAGTAGATATGGGTCCTGGATATTTCTTTCTTTCTTTTTTTTTATTTTAAAGATGTGGGGTACAACTCAGGATTAGGTACATAAGTGGTCATCATACAGGTAACATTTGGGCTTCCCTTTGGTCCCCACTTTGCCTGGTTTGAGGTCAGGTACCCTTATTGATGCTATGTGCCTCCCTCCCACCCCCACTTCCTTTGGTAGTTTCCACTACTGCCAATCCCTTCTTGTAGTATTATGAAAAATGTTCAGGGTCTGCTTATGAGTGAATACATGTACTCAGTTCATTTCTGCGATAGATCACTGAGTATTATAGATTCTAAATCCATCCAAGTTGCTGTGAAGTCCATAATTTTGTCCTTCTTTATGGCTGTATAATAGTCCATCATGTATATGTACCACTTTTTTTTTTCAATCTAGTTCACTTTCAGTGGGCAGCACAGTTGATTCCATGTTTTTGCTACTGTGAATAATGCTGCAGTAAACATGTGCGTGCAGGTATCTTTTTTATAGGATGATTTGAGTTCCCCTGGGTATATTCCCAAAAAGGGGGCATTGCTGGGTTGTATGAAAGGTCTATTTTTGGATTTGTTTAGGAATCACTACACTTTTTAAAAAAATTATAATCAATATTTTTTATTATGATATTGTGGGGTACAGTTAAGAGTTAGGTGTACAAATATGCTTTGTTCAGGCACCCTTGTTGATAAGAGGTGTCTCCCCTTCCCCTGACAGATGTTTACTACCATTAATCCCATCTCCCTTCTCCCCCCCATAGTTTCCCACCACTGTCAGTCATTTTCTTATGGTATTACATTGGATGATCAAGGTCCACTATATGAGTGAGAACATGTGATACTCAGATCTTTGTTTCTGTGAGAGGTCACTCAGTATTATACACTCTAGTTCCATCCAGGTTTCCGCAAAATTCATGATTTTGTTCTTTTTTATGGTTGTGTAGTATTCCATCATGTATATGTACCACATTTTTTTAATCCAGTCCTCTTTTGATAGACAGCATAGTTGGTTCCAGGTTATTGTTCTTGTGAACAATGCTGCGATAAGCATTCGTGTGCAGATATCTTTTTTATAGAATGATTTGAGTTCTTCAGGGTATATTCCCAGTAGGGGGATTGCAGGGTCATATGGAAGGTTGATATTTAGAGCTTTTAGGAATCGCCACACTGCTTTCCACAGATGTTGCACCAGTTTGCACTCCCACCAACAGTGTAGAAGTGTTCCCTTTTTGCCACACCCTCTCTAGCAACTGTTATTTTTTGTTATTGATAATTGCCATTCTGACT
The DNA here is from genome assembly GCF_000164805.1 of Carlito syrichta. NCBI lineage: Eukaryota > Metazoa > Chordata > Mammalia > Primates > Tarsiidae > Carlito > Carlito syrichta. The sequence continues at coordinate 66,798 of NW_006996956.1, forward strand.
GGAGCTAGGTGGTATCTCAGTGTGGTTTTGATTTGCATCTCCCTGATGATTAGTGAGGTTGAACATTTCTTCATGTGTCTGTTGGCTGCTCATATGTCTTCTATTCATATCTTTTGCCCAATTTTTAATGGGGGCTTTTGTTTTTTTCTTTCTGCACATTTGAGTTCCTTATAGACCCTGAAATTAGGCCTTTGTCAGACACAGTTGGCAAATATTTTTTCCCTATTCTTTGGATATTTCTTACTTTCAAGTTCTGTAACCTATTATACACAAGGTCAGTACCTTTGAAGATTTGCTTGAATTTACAAACATTATTGCTGTGGTTGTTTTTGTGACCACAGTGGTGAGGATTGCTGGCTGACACTGACCTGCTCTTTGGGCCTGTCTGAGCCATTAATAAACCTCAGTACATACAAGACAGCCCCAGAGGTCTGCCTGTGAATCTGCAGCTGATTCTGACATGGGCAATCTCATGGCATTAAGAATGTAGAGGGAGAAGACCTGAATCTGGATCTCAGCTCCAACTTTCTTTAGCTCCATGATCACAGGCAAGTTACTTCACTTCTCTGATCCTAACATTCCTAGTGCAAGACAAAGATACTAGTCTCTCCCTCCCTGGGTTCTTAGGAGGATTAAAATAAACAATTCATGTGACTCTCCTGACACTGTGCCTGGAATATGGAAAACCTGCTCTGAAGAAGGTGCTTAATAAGTTGGTTCACTCCATGCTTTAGCCCTGTTGTAATGCTTGCCATACTTTCTTCATACCATGAATCTCAGAGAGATAATAATGTTACAGCACATCAGGATAGAGATGAAGCTGTTCAAGCCAGAGGTTCCAGTTGCCCCAGACTTCGGCTCACACCATGAGGCCCACCTGCATGCCACAGCTCACGTGGTGGGAGACTTTGGGGGCAGCAGTTGTGTATCTTGGCCCTGATGAAGAGCATGGCCTCCTAAACAGGGTAACTTGTATTTGCATATGGAGTCACAGCAGCGTAACCTTGTCAAGACCAATACTGGTCTCTTCGCAATCCTGTCATCATGGTGTCCTCTTTGAAGTGAGGTGACTATTTTAGGGTTTGGTACATCCTAAGGCACATAGTTACCCTCCATAACTATTAACTGTCATTGTCTTTGTGATTACTTTGATTTTAACCAAGTTTAACTTGAGTGTAAGATCAACACAAATTTGTTTTTATATCCAGTCACTTCCTACAAAATGTTTTGCCCGATTTCCCCTTTCTGTCCCTTATGAATGTCTCCGTCAGATCCCTCAGTTTTCAGTTCACTTTCTGATATTAAAGAAGCAGTAGAAGCTTCAATTTCATTCCAATTTGTGCTCGCCTACCTTTATCCTTCTCCCCCCTCATTGTGGGAGATGTGATGAGACTTCTCTTTTTCACTCCTTCTTCCCTTCTCCTTTGGTGTGTGGGGATTCACGTGTGAGGCAAGAGGCAGGGGAACACTTTTTTAATAAGGCGGTTCTTGTGGTGTGCAGGTTCACCACATTAGGGGTAGACAAAGTTTCGAGACTCTTCACTCCTTCCGTGTACAAGTGACACATGCCACTTCCATTCACAGTTCTTGGCCAGAACTGGTCATAACCCTGGCCATGGGGCTAATAAATGTAATTTTCTGCATGCCTAGGAAGAAGAACTAGAACTACAAGTGAGCGCCAGAAATCTCCAGCGCAGGCTATTTGTGTGGTGGGCAGGTTATAGGAAAGTATGTTGAATGGCTAAATGGGAGTTAGATGATGATGAGAGGGCATAATAGAACAAAAAGATCAGGCACTTCCTGCTTAAAAACTCATCTTCATAAATTGGATTTCTTGTACATAGTTGGTAGGAATGTAGAATGGTGCAACTGTTATAAAAAAACAGTATGGAGGTTCCCAAAAAATTAAAAATAGAACTATCATATAATCCTGCTTCTGGGCATATATATACAGAAACTGAAATCAGAATCACAAACAAGTATCTGCACTCTCATGTTCATTGCAGCATTATTCACAATAGCTAAGATATGAAAGCAACCTAGGTGTTCATTAATAGATAGGTGGATGAAGAAACAGTGGTCCATATACACAAAGTAATACTATTTAGTCTTTAAAATGAAGAAAATCTTGTCATTTGTGATGAAGACATTATGTCAAATGAAGGAAGCCAGGCACAGAAGGACAAATACTGCATTATTCCACTTATATGAGGTAGCGATAATAGTAAAAACTCATAGAGAGTATAATAGTCATTGCCAGGGACTGGGAGATGGGAAAAATGGGGAATTGTTGTTCAACGGGTATAAAATTTTAGTTACACTATTGCGTGAGTTCTAGCGATCTGCTGTATACTATAGTGCCTATAGTTAACAATACAATATTGTGCACTTCAAAATTTGGTAAGAGGGAAGATGCCATATTAAGTGTGTTCTTATAACAAAGAAAACAAATAATGTCCCTGAAAACCCAGAGGGACACAGAAAAACTTTGAAAGGTGTTGGATATATCTATTACCCTGATTGTGGTGATGATATCAAAGATGTATGCATATATCCAAACTCCAAAATGTACACATTAATATGTGCATTTCTTTATATATTGATGATAGCTCAATAAGGCTGTTAAAAAATCTGCAGGGCTCACTAGCTGGGTAACATTTGCCAATTTAAATAAACTCTTTAAACAACAGTTTTATTATCCGTAAAATAGGGTGATAGATAACTATTGAGAACGGATTTTGTGAAGACTAAACTAAATTATAAGCAAAAAGCACATCTTATTCATTGTATTTCATGGTAAGTGGTTTGAATTTCATTCTGAGGTTAGTAGAGGGTGGGCTTCTGTTTGCTTTCCCCATGCTTTCTTCTTTGACTACCAGTTTTCCCATCCTCCACCCGTAAAAAAAGAAGAATTTGTTGACTTAATAGCTTATAGCCTGTAACTTAACAACTGAATTTTTGTTTAGCTTTCTAACATGTGTCTTCTTTCACCTTCCTATAGCCTAGTTTCTACATAGAATCCATAGCAGTATTCCTGAAAGATAAATCAAATTTTCTCTCTCTCTCTCAGTGCCCCCCCAATGGTTTCCCCATGCTCTTACCATAAATTCCAAAGCTCTGGTCTTATTCATAATGGCCTTGGCGTTGTTAGCTCCATGTGATTTGTCTTTCATATCACCTTCCACCTCACTCATAGAACCCTTCTTCTCACCCTCTGTGCTCCAGCCCCACCGGCTATTCTGAAAACGTGCTGGTGTCTTCCTTGCCTCAGAGCCTTTGCCCACGATGTTTCTACTCTAATGAGATTCTCCTGGCTGCTTGCATAACTGCCACCTTCTCATTGGCAAGATATAGGTAAAATATCTCCTATAAAAGGCCTTCACGAGCCACCCAAGTCATTCCAGCTTCCTGTCATTTACTCACCAGCATAGTGCTATGTCAGTTGATTGTAAATCACTTCCCACATTTCAATTATTTTTTTCATTAGCTTACTTGATTGTAGTCTGTTTCTCCCACAATAATGTAAGCTCAGTGAGGATAGCAACTCACCTGTCCTGTTGCCTAGAACACGCCTGACATATATTAGGTGCTCAGTAAAAAATCAATAAGTAAATGAAACTTTTTGGTCCTGAGTTGCTGCCAGGCAGAATCACTATGAGTTAAAGACTAAGCATTTATGAGCTGACTCTTCCAGTATGTATGTGACAAGCAGATAGGGCAGGGACAGAGCTGATCAAATCTATTTCTCTTATCTACTTTATCTATGTCTATATTTGGGGGCCTGGTCAGAAAACTTAATCATATTAAATTTAGAAAGGGAAGAAACAGGAAGCCTATGCCGCATTTCCCATTTAGTTATGTCAGAAAACCCTACAGTGAGCATACCAGGTGCTTGCCAAAGTAATAAGTACTTCGATTGTAATTCTGCTGTTGTTCATAATATAGGTCCCTCAGTAATATCGTGGCATTTATGAGCCCTGGATGTAATACTATCATAATAACAAAACCCTACAGTGAATCATTAATGTATTTGTGCCTCATCTGGAGCCAGATAGGTAAATGCACAGAGAGGAGTATTTGAGGACAGATCAAAGCTCCATACTTAGCTCTGGGGCCCAGCTCTGGTCAGCCTTGGGCTATGGCAGCTACCATGATAAACAGATTTAGCCAGAGAGTGGAATAATTAGGGTCAGATGAGGTATGTCCTTGACCTCATTCTGAAACAGCATGCTCCTAATTTCAGACTGGGGTCGAGAAGTTTCTCATGAGTGAAAGGAAATAGTTTCATTTTTCCTTAACACAGAGTGCATGTGAAGAAAGTAGAAATCTTACTGAAGGAGAAGGATGGAGAAGGCTCAATTCAAAGTACAAGTTTTAGGAATAAATTTTGTGCTTGGAACTAGCTGTTCTAGAATTAATGATCTCTATAAAAACCGAGGGACCCTTAGGTAGAGAAGTCAAGAAAAGAGATGAGAGCCAGGGATATATGTCCTGTCCTTGGACTAGTGAGTTAAGGACATTAGTTGGAAGGTTGGAAGGCTTTTAAGAAAGGCAAAGTGTCAAAAAAAGAAAAAGAAGGCAAAGTGCCAGGGAAGAGCCCATAGAAGTCTTTGGGTCTCTCTAAAGACAGCAGTTTGGGCAACTCTAAAGCAGTGTATAAGGCTAAGAAAGTTTGAGATTTCTAGAAGTCTCATAAAAGGCTCATGTCAGCACAATTAATTTCTTGCAAGATTTCTGCCAGCCAGCTTTAAGTTCACAAGTTGACTCTTGGCAAAGCTGAAGCCAAGCTTTCTCCATCCTTTCCTTCCTGTTTCTCTGTCTACCCCTTACCCTAGATAACAGTCTGTGTTGTGGCTCCAGACTAGCAATGTGACACCACTGCTTTTATGTAGAAAATGCTATTTCGGCAGCAGGCATATTCGTGCGCACGCGTGTGTGTGTGTGTGTGTGTGTGTGTGTGTGTGTGTGTGTGTGATGAAGGTAGAGTTTCTTGTGCTTGGAAACCATGCACATCTCACTGACTCAACTACTCAGGCTCTTTGAGTTAAAAGAGGCAGAAATTCACTCAGCCAGTTTAAGCAATAAAAGGAAAGTGATTCATGGAACTGGGAAAGTCTTAGTGTGAATCAAGCTGCAGGCTGAAATGCCTAAAAGAGTTTTTTTTATAATGTCTTCAGAATTATCTCTTTATTGCTGACTGTCTGTCACTCTCTATCACTCAGCTGTTTGTCTCTGTTTGTCTTTATTTTTAGTTAGGCTTTGTCCATGTGCTAACGTAATTTTGTCCTCATCTTAGGTCTGTAGCACCCATCGCTGCAATCCCAAGCTTACGTTGACTTTAGAACACTTGTTTCCTTAAAAAAAAAGTTTGTTTGTTTATGTTGGCATCTATGTAAGTCCCCCCAAACGGTTCTGATTGGTATTTCTTGGGTCTTGAGTCCAAATCAAAACCAATCAATGTGTCCAGGTGGTGGGAATGAGGTCACCAATGGCCCATCTTTGTGAGGTCCTTAATCCGGGAGTAGAAGAGGCAAATCAATCTGACTGATAGCCCCATCAGAATCACACTGAGAGAGGGAGTGTGTTGCCAAAAGGAAGGGATGCAGAGCACAGAAAAAAGAATGCATGGCTTATATGCTGAGTTTTTATGCATTTGCCAAGTAGAACATGTGAGAGTCTAGGATTGGATTCATTCCACTTTAAAAGTGCCAAATAAACTAAGAAACTCAGAGTGTGACCAAGAAGTTAGAGTGAGACTCCATTGCTTGGTCAAAACATAATGAGAAAATGGGGAAGGGAGAATTTTGCATTATAATTTTGGGAGAATTTGTTTTTATTTTTATACTTTGATTTCTTTTTGGTTTTCTGTTGTTGAAATTTAGGCATCCTTTTGTCATCAGGACAGCCCAGACAGCCATTTCTTATTTCTTGTTTTTACTGTAGTTAATGCCTAATCATGTGCTTGCTTAAGAATTCTGACCTACACATAGCTGCATTTGCAGCTTCCCAACTCCTCTTCCTGAGAAAACTTATAACAAGTTTTCCTTTAGTTTCTTTATCTGTAGGCTTAACAGTTTAAGGAACCCTGATTGTCAAACTGAAATGCCACAAATGGCCATGTGACACCCCGTTGTCAGATACCAGAGGAAGTCCAGATCCTCTGCGAGACTGATTTAGACTGGAACAGGCCAGCGTGAACCAGAACCCGAGACCCCTAGTTACCATTAGCTCATGAACATGTCATTATAATGCTAAAAATCCTCTCCCCCACAAAGAAAACCACCGCTATTTTGTGTGCATGCAACACATGGAGAAGTATGCTCTATACTGTACCTATGAGTCTGGAACTCCACCCTGTTCATGCCTACATACCTTCACCATCCCCACTCAACTCCTTAAAACTTCCACATTTCTCACTACGCAGGGAGAAGGGGCTTTCAAAGTATGAGCTCTCCTTCTCCATTATTTGGCCACTGAATAAACCCTGATTTCCTCTCCCAGTTGTATGTTCTTTCTTCAAAGCTCACACAAAAGAAAAAAACACAGTTCACCAGTGACACTTATTTTACTATTTGGGCTCATTATACAATCTTGGGAAAAATATTTTGGTTAAAGAGGTTGTATATACTTTGAGATACAAAGTTATTAAAGATAGGAAGAGAAAAAAACCTCGTTTTTCAAGACAACTCCTCTGACTCTAGGTGTATGAAGGTTGTTTTCCCACATACCAAGCAATTCTGCAGCAGACACCAGCGGGGTGTCCTCTAATGCAATTCAACTGTGACACTATCTGCCTGGAGGTAGCCTTAGATCCCACAGGTTAAGAGCTCAGTCCCATAAACCTGCCCCCCACTTGAGATGCCAGTCACAACTAGTAGATTGTCACCTATACTGACAGATTGGCTGTAAATCAGGGATTTTCATGACCCTTCCTTAGGTTTGTTTAATTTGCTAGAGAAGCTCACAGAACTCAGGGAAATACTTTACTTAACTTTTACTCATTTATTATAAAGGATATTACAAAGAATACAAATGAACAGCCAAATGGAAGAAATGCATAAGGCGAGGCATATGGGAAGGGGTGTGAAGATTTCCTGCCTTCTCTGGGCTACTCTCCAGAAACTTCCACACATTCAGCTTCCAAGAGCTCTCTAAGCCCAGTCTTTTTTGGGTTTTTATGGAGGCTTAATAGGGTAGACATGATTGATTAAATAATTGGCTATCAGTGATCAACTCAACCTTTAGTCTTTCTCCTCTCTGGAGGCAGGGAGTGGAGTTGAAACCTTCAACCCGCTAATCATGCCTTGGTCTTTCTGGTGATCAGCCCCCACCCTGAAGCTACCTATAGACTGCCAGCCATCATTCAACTCATTAGCATACAACAAGGGCTTTATCTCATTATAAATCATAATGTGACAACAATAAACTAGAATGTGAGTATTTGGTATGCTGTACTCTATGGCATTGGAGTAATAAAGTATATTTGGACTTCCTTCAGAGACTCACAGGTCATAGCTCCTCACATGGTTCAAAGACAATGCAAAGGAGGAGTGGTGGTTTCCTAGGGGCAGCCTCCAGAAGTGGGTCTAGAACTACTCATCTTCCTGTAGGAACAGCCATATTCCTACTGACTATGGTTTACCTGTTGAGCAACTGGGTTAAAAATAAAAAAGGAAGTATGGACAGCAGTTGAGGTGATGATTCTGCCTCTCTCTCCATCGTCCTCCTCTTCTAATAGACAAGGTAAGACTTCATTCCTCTCTTTGTGTTTGTTCTTCTGACAATCTCCTTCTTGGCTTTTTTTTCCACCTCATCCCACAAAACACAAAGAAAAAAGAGATCTTAATCTGGTTGGTCAGAACCCCAGGAAATTTTTTGGTTTATGAATATTAGTGAGAGTGATCACGGTGTTAAAATTCTTCACACTTTCTCCCTCTCTCTGTTTGATTAACAGACCACTGCAAGACCTACATTTTTGGGATGGACCTGTCCAGATATCTCCTACTACTTCACTTCTTCTGTGCCCAAACAACACAAAGCATGCCTACTAAATATTAAGCAATCTTTTCCAATGGATTAAATTACAGCAGTTATCAATCACATCAAAGGGAAATGTATACTGGGACCTAATTCAGTGTCTCATTTCTGTTTCATTCACCTCCTTGTATATTTCTATAAACACCACAGTGATTTTATTACATTGACTTGATAATGTTCTGATGGCTGGTAAGACGACTTTCCTCCTAGGTTTCTAGTGCTTGCTTTATTGGCTGTTTTTTTTTTTTTTTTTTTTTGCCAAATGCATTTATTCTGCCAAATGAAAATTTAAAGTAGTTTCTGTAATTAAAAAAATGCCTGTGGGGACTCTAGTTAGATTGCAGTAAATTTAAGCATTAATTTAGGGAAAATGGACATTTGATGACATTAAGTAACCTCATTCCAAAGCAAGGTAAGTAAAGTGTTTACTGTAATATTTGCCATATAAATGCTGTATTAGTACTAGTAATTATTATTAACATAATTATTTCCATATGTTTGGATTTTATTTTTATGTTTTCAGTAAAATTTTATAAATTTTAAGATGTAGGCTATATGCCTTTCTTTTAAAATTTATTCCTGATTATTTCATAGTGAATGGAGTTTTTATTTTATTTTTTTTATTTGAACGATGTGGGGTTAGGTATACAAATGTTCATTATGCAGGTACCCTTGTTGATGAGGTGTGCTTCTCCCTCCCCTGGCAGTTTCCCTCAACTGCTTATCCCACCCCCAGTGAATGGAGTTTTTAAAAAAATATTATTTTTAAGTGTTTATTGCTTACATTTAAAAGGTTATCACATTGTCTAATTACCTTACCAAATTATTTTATTAATTATAGTTTTTAAAGTAGATGTGAAATTTCCTAGAGATGCAATTATGTCATCTAAAACTTTTTAAGTGTTTATATCCAGGAATGGTAGCTTGGCCAAGGAAAGGACTTGGCATGCAGTTCTACTCTCTCAGTGTACTCGATGTGTGGCAGATGAGAAGTCTGATGTCTGCCTGATTTCTTTTCCTTTGTGAATAACTTATACTGTCTGGGAATTTTAATCTTTATTCTTGAACACTATTCTTTATCTAATTTTTTTCTTTTCCTAGTGTGTCTAGAATATAGCTCCCTCAGTTGGTATCTCAATGGGGATAGAAAATTAATAATGGGATTTGAGCTTTCATGGATTTCTTGTTATAATGCCATGCTAAAATAACAAAATCTTAACTAAAACTCTAAAATAGGCAGTGGATTTTTAAGCAAACAGCTAATGAATTTAACACTGTGTTTTGGGACATGCTACAGCTTAAAGATGGTAAATAGTGATTAAAAGCTTAGCCTTTGGAATAAAATTTTCTGAGTTCATGTTCCAGATCTGGAAGAGTCATTTTACCTCTCTGAATCTCAGTTTTGTTGATTATAAAATGGGAATAAAGATGATTCAATACATGAAAATCAATCAATGTAATAAACCTTAATAATAGAATAAAGGAAAAAAATGCATCATCATCTCTCAATTGATGCAGAAAAATCCTTTGACAGAATCTAACATTCTTTAATGATAAAAAGACACAACTAACTAGGAGTAGAAGGAAATATCTGATAAAAAGATATCTATAAAAATACCACAACTAGCATAATACTTAATGGTGAATACTGAAAGCTTTTCTCCAAAGGTCAAAAAAGACAAGGATGCACTGCTCTCATTGCCTCTATTGAGCACTGTATTGAAAATTCTAGTCAGGGAAATTAGGCAAGAAAAATAAATAAAAGACAAATTGGAAGGGAAGAAGTAAAACTATCTCTATTTGTGAATAAAATAATCTTATATATAGAAAACCCTAAATAATCTTCAAAAAACTAATGGAACTAACAAACAAGTTCAAACAAAGTTACAGGATACACTATCAACATACAAAAATCTATTGTATTTCTATACACTAACAATGAACACTCTGTAAATGAAATTAAGAAAACAATTCCATTTATAGTAATATAAAAAAGAATGAAATACTTAGGAATGAATTCAACCAAGAAGATTGACATAAACTAAAAGACACCCCACGTTCATGTTTAAGAAGACTTAATATTGCTAAGGTGATTATACAGCAATGGAAAAACTAATTCTAAAATTCATATGAAATTCTAAGGACCCCAAAGGCACACAATTTTCAAAAGTTAACACAAAGTTGCAGTAATTAAGATAGTGTGATACTAGCATAAAGATAGATATATAGATCGATGAATTAGTATTAAGCCTCCAGAAATAAATCCACACCTCTCTGGTCAACTGATTTTTGGCAAAGATGCCATGATCATTTAATGAAGGAAAGAATAGTCTTTTCAACAAATGGTACTGAGACAACAGGATATTCATGTGTGGAGAATTAATTAAAAAATTAAACAAATGTAAGAGCTGTAAATGTAAGAGCTAAAATTATAAAACTCCTTGAAAAAAACATAGGTGTAAATCTTTGGTACGCCTTTGAGTTAGACAATGGTTTCATTTAAGAAACCAATAGCACAAGCAACAAATAAAAAATAGATAAATTAAACTTAATCAAATTTAAATACTTTTCTGCACCAGAGGACAGTACAAGAAAGTAGGAAGACCAGCCCATAGAATAGTAGGACATGTTTCCAAATCATATATCTGATAAAGATATAGCATCCAAAATACAAAAATAAACTTTATAACTCAAAACCAAAAAGACAAACAGCCAGTTAAAAAAATGAACAAAGGGTTTGCATGGACATTTCTCCAAAGAAGGTATACAAATAGCCAAACAGCACATACAAATATGTTCAACATCATTAGTCATTAGGAAATGCAAATCAAAGCCACTATGACATATCACTTCCCATCCACTAGATGGCTATAATCATTTTTTTAAAAAGCAAATGAATAGGTGTTGGCAAGAGTGTAGAGAATGGGAACTCATACATTGCTAGTATGGGAATGTAAAATGGTATAGTCGTTGTGAAAAACAGTTTGGCAAGTCCTTAAGAAGTTAAACATAGAATTAACATATGACTCAGCAATTCCACTCTTGGGTATATACCTAAGAGAAGAGAAAATATATATTCAAGCAAATACTTGAACACAAATGTTCATGGCAGTATTATTCATAACAGCTCAAAGTGGAAACAACCCAACTGATGAATGAACAAACAAAATGTGGTATATTTATAAAACTGAACATTATTTACCCATAAAAAAGGAATGAAGTCTTGATCCATGCTACAACATGAATGAACAAATCTTGAAAGCATTATGCCAAGTGAAAGAAACCAGGCCTAAAGGCCACATATTGTATGATTCCACTAATATAAGCTATTTAGTATGGGCAAATCAATAGTGACAAAAAGCATAATAGTAGCTACCAGCAACTAGAAGAAGGGAGAATGAATAAACACTTAATGGGTATAAGGTTTCTTTAATCCTGAAAAGGGCTGCTTTGGGTAGGATGATGCAAATGTTTTGAAGAAGATAGCGGTGACAGATGCACAACATTGTGAATGTAGTAAAATTGAATTGTACACTTTAAAATAGTAAATTTTGCATTATGTGAATTTTACTTCAATTTTTTTTTTTTTGAGTTGGAGTCTCACTCTGTCACCCGGGCTGGAGTGCAGCAGCACACTCACGGCCACCCCAGCATTGACTTGCTGGGCTCTGGCGATCCTTCTGCCTCAGCCTTCCAAGTAGCCAGAACTACAGGCATGAACTACCATGCCCAGGTAATTTTTATTTATTTATTGTAGAGACGAGGTTTCGCCAAGTTACCCAGACTGGTCTCAAACTCACAGATTCAGTCAATCCACTCGCCTGGGCCTCCCGAATTGCTGGAATTACAGACTGAGCCACCAAGCCCAGCCTACTTCAATTTTTAAAAAATGGTACACCACCATATGGTTTATAAGGGTTTTGTGAAAATGACATGAGTTCATATATACTTAGAGGACTGCATATGTACTTAGAGGACTACATGGCACATATGAAATGATAAATGAATGTTAGCTTATTACCAATTGTAGTACTAAGAGAAGTAAGACAAAAGCTTCCAGGGGATGTGAAAGAGAACCAGAGGAGAAGCTGGAACACCAAATTCTTCAAGAGTGCTTCCTTACTAGATGTTTGTTATCATACATTTGCCTAAATGGTAAAAGTACAAATCTCTCAAAACCTCACTTTGTTTCTTGTTAAAGCCATCTTTCTTCCAAAGCTACTTCTCAGCTTTGTTCAGTTACTTGGCACAAACAAGATTCCTCACCTGGGTCCTCACTCTGAGTTGAGTTTGGGAAGTCAATACACTTTCAAGAACACTAGCCTCACTTCTCTCATTCAGGTTACTTCTTTTCCTACCATTATATCTCATGGAGCATGGTGGCTTGCTTTTCCTAGCTACATGTGGGGCTTGATGGTACAGATTTTGTTCACATGACAAGTTCTTCTGTATCAGTCGGGGTTGCAACCAGCAAGCAAAACTGTAGTGAATTATGGGAGAGGAATTTGACCACACAATTTTAGGGCAAGTTGGTGAAGTGAAAGTACAAGAAGGAAGGGAAGTGACCAAAGAAAGACTCACCATCCATTTAGTCTGAGAAGCCAAGCACAACCAGTCACCAAAGTGAGGTCTGTGAAGGTATCGCTTAAGTGGGATTCTATGGGAAGGTGCCTCTATAGCTTCTCCTCTGTGATTCACCCCCAAGCATCCACTAATGAGCCCAAGGCTGTTGTTGATCCATAGGTTCAGGAGTGGAGAAGGTGGGTGGGATGCAGAAGGAGCATGGCAAGAACAACCTCGAATCTCTATGTCCTTCTTAAATCATATTTCCCTTCTGTCTTCCAAACCTCTTGAAAATGTCTGTTTTTTCCAACTGTAATGTGGATCCATACAGGGAAGAGGACCCTGAGAAAATGTAGTTCCAGTGTCTCCACGTTTGCACTATACAAACTGTGACACATTCCTAAATCTCCATGGAGGAGGTTAGGACAATGGACTTTTAATTGGTATAGAAAAGGCAGTGCCCAATGTCTAGATGTATCTTCCAAGAAATATTTAGAATTCTACATTTCCTCATTGGACAGTTTATTTGATTGAGATTTGTTATAATAATTTTAAAAGGTAGAATTTATTAATTTCAAAATACTTAAAGAGGCAATATTGTTCAGATGAGCTCTTTACTCTTTCCTTTAATGGCCACATAAAATGACAGATATGTTTATTTGTTCACATGAGAGAGTAAGCGTGGGTTATCAAAGGAGACAGAGAGATACAGAGAGGCGGAGACAGAGCTAGGCACAGTGACTCATAATCCCAGCGACTTGGGAGTCTGAGCTGGGTGGATTGCTTGAGGTCCAGAGTTCAAGACTAGTCTGGGAAACATAGCAAGACCCTATCTCAAAAAAAAAAAAAAATTAAATTAGCTGGACATAGTGGCACATGCCTGTAGTCCCCATTACTCAGGAGGCTGAGGCAGGAGGGTTGCTTGAACCCAGAAGTTCGAGGCTGCAGTGAGCCATAATCATGCCACTATACTTCAGCCTGGGTGACAGAGTGAGAGCCCAACTTAAGAGCCAGGAGAATGATTTAATAACTCCCCCCACCTAGCGACAATCTGTACCCATTTCCCACGGTGATTAAACACCAAATCTTTTTTTCCCTAAAATCTGCAATAGCATGCTAACAAATAGGAATTGTCAAACACCAAAAGGAAGTTGCAACAGAATTACTCCAACATTTAAGAAAACTAAATATCTTCAAAGAGACACCATACATAATAAATAGAAAAACTAATATCTTGGGGAATAAAGTCGATAAAACTTAGAAAAATTTGATTTATTCAATCAATAAATATTGAATGACCATCTGCTATGAGGCCTGGAACTATGATGGGTGCTAGATAAACTGATGAAAAAAGCAAACATGACTTCAGCCGTTGGTGAGTTTGTCATTCTATAAAGTGAGGTAGACATTAATCAAATAATCACAAAACAATTTTAAAATTATAATGTTGACAAGTGTTAAGAAGGAGATAATTTGTAATTTAGAGACTTAGCTGTTAAGGAGCTCAGAGTAGGTATCACTGAGCTAAACTCTGAAGAATAGATCTGAGTAAATTTGGAATGGGAGGGAGCATCCAGACAGAAGGAATAGCATGTGCAAAGGGACTGTGGTAGCAGAAATAATGCAGTAGGATAGACTGAGAGTTGTCTCAAGAGTTCAAGTGAATATGAGGAGGGTGACTCAAGGTGACAAGAGGGAGGCATGAAGTATTAATTATATGTTGCTGCATGATAAATTACTGTAAAACTTAATGACTTAAACAGCAAACATTTATTATCTTATTATTCCTATGGATCTAGAATCTGAGCATGGCTGGGCTAGGCGCCTCAGACTCAGAATCTCCTATTAAGCTGAGATCAAGGTATTGGCTAGAGCTGTATTCATCTCACAGCTTGACTTGGAGAGAATCCATGTCCAGGCTCACACGGAATTGGTGGTCTTCAGTTTCTTCCTGATCATTGACCAGAAACATCATTTTCTTGCCATAGGGTTACTCACAATATGGCAGCTGGCTTTCCTCAGATGGGGAGAGGGGAAGTGGGGAGGAAGAGGAGGAAGGAGGGGGGAGAAAAAGAGAGAAAGAAAATAATGTCTTTTGAAACCTGATCTCATAAATGACAACTATTATTTTTGCATGATTCTATTTGTTAGAAGGGAGTCACTAAGACGAGTTCATACCTCTTCTATGGGAAGAGATAACACAGAGATGTGAATAACCAGGATAAGAGATGTGAATAACCAAGAGATAACCAGGAGATGAGATCATTGGGGGCCATCTTAGAGGCTGCCTGCTATTCATATAGAGCATAAATGACTTTACAGAGTTTGACTTCATCCAAAAAGCAATGGAAAGCCATTAAGTAGTGTTAAGTAAAAGACAGCATGATCAGATATGTATGTCTTTTCAAAGAAACAGACTTTATTTTTGCTGATCAAGATCAAAGTAGTGTTTTTAAATTGTTCTTATTTTCTAGATATTTTGCCATTTGGGCCTTGTTTTTCTCTTTGGTAAAAGAATTGCTTATGGCAAAGTTTAAAATATTTTAGATAGTACAGCTTTTTTTGTTTTTTAGTTTTTTACTTCATTGTTATTTTATATTTTTATTGCTTTGTGTTCAGAAAACATGCTTTATGTCACTTCTGCTCTTCGAAATGTTCCGTGGTCACTTAAAAAGATTTTCTTTTCATTTTACTAAGATTTATTATTATATATTATGTGAAATTTGTTTATTATGTTGTTTGGAACTGTATGGTTTTGTTCTGCTTTATGTATTAACCCCTGAGAAAGATGTATTAGAACCTCTGATGAGGAAGGTGTCTCTATTTTTCCAGAAGGGTGAACTTTATTATCTGAATACTGATGTTTTCTTGTTTAATGTGTAGTAACTCATAAAGGAAATTTATTATGTTATAAACTACATCCTTTATTATTTCAAAAAAATTTCTCGTTCCAAAACAGTGACTTTTAAATTTTCTTGTTTGCATTTTTTCGTTGTATCATTGACCATTCCTTTATTTTAAAATCTTCAGATCATTTTGTTTTCTATACCTCACTCAGATTTTGCTTTTAAGTACAGTCTGCTAATATTTAATAAACTAAAATATTTTTAAAAGGTGTTTATCTGATTTAAGCTTATTGATGAGACAAGTTATCTTATTTTTTTATCAACTTGCTTTTCTATTTTTTTCTGTTCTTAATGCTCCCTTAAAATATAGTACAGTATTTTTGTTATTTAGCTCTCCATCTTCTGATAACTTGGAAAAGTTATTTTTGTTTTTATAGTGGCCATTTTATAACATTTTTCTTGAGTTTTCATTTGAGTGTCTAATGTTCTCTCTGTGCAAGGTAAGAAACTTGGTATATGTTTTAGTTCAGGTTGACATAAAGTACCACAGACTTGGTAACTTATAAACAACAGAAATCTATTTTTCACAGTCTGGAGTTTGAAAGTTGGTGATCAAGGTGCCAGCATGGTCAGGTCCTGGTGAAAGCCATCTTCCAGACTGTAGATTGCTGACTTCTCATTATATACTCACATGGCACACAGGTTAGGGAGCTTCCTGGGGTCCCTTTTAAAAGACCATCAATCCCACTTATGAAAACTCTACCTTTATGACTTCATCATCTCCCCAAAATCCACCTCTTATCCCATTATTTGAGGGTAAGATTTCAACATATGCATTTGTGGAGGTACACAAATATCATAGCAATATTCTATCCTCTTTACCTATCTCTCCCTCTATCTTGATACTTCCACCTCTGATTTGACTTGGTTATACACTTTTCCATTGTTTCCCTTGTGATTAACCTTACAAATGGAATGACGTACTTACAGACTTATTATTTTGTGCATCACCGCTACACGTGCTCTTTTGAAATCCTTCCTTCCTCTGTTATGAAAGCAAGGAGATCAGCCCACATAAATGAGCCTCCATTTTCTTTCTACATCCCAATTCATGAGTTTGGTTAATAAAGTCATTATATATTTTTAGTAAGCATATGTTTACATTTTCCACAGATATTTAACTTTAGTTTCACATGATATATCGACACACAGAATCAATCTGTTTCCTTTGTGACTGCATATCACGATGAACTGGACTTTTTCTTTCCATTTTATTGTTTGTTTTAGAAAATTCTCTAGAAGCTTTGCACTCAGAAATCTTGAAAACTTGCAGATACAGATGGTCGCCAATTTATGATTTTTTTGACTTTACCATGGTGCAAAAGCAATACACATTTACTAGAAAGAGTTGTTCAAGTTCAACAGTATGACCTTTCTGTTTTTTACTTTCAGTACAGTATTCAATAAACTACATGAGATATTCAACACTTTATTGTAAAAATGTTTTACGACAGATGGTTTTCCCCGAATGTGGGCTAATGTAAGTGTTCTGAGCATGTTTAAGGTAGGCTAGGTTGATCTATGATATTCAGTAGATTATGTGTATTAAATGAATTTTGGCTTATGATACTTTCAATTTATGAGAGATTTATTGGGATATAATTCCACTGTAAGTCGAGGAGCATCCACTTCTCTGTGGTCTCTATATCTGAACTTCAATGACTCCCCATCTCTCTGCCACCACCCTGAGAACTTTGAAGACATTTTTTCAGTTTTATAGTTTGAATGTTGCTATAGATAAGTCTTAACATGTGCCTAATTTTGATTTCTTCCTTATATGCAATTCCCTTATGTGGATGTAGATGTTGGTGTGTATTTAGTACTCTTTAAGATAAGATCTTGTCCTCCTAGTATTCATGTCCTTGTGAAATATCCTCCTCTTAGGTTCATTCTGTACCTAATGACTTGCTTCTAGCAAATAGGATATGGCAAAGTTATGGGACATCACTTCTAGTATTAGTTTGCAGAAAGACTGTAGCTTCTATCTTGCTCTTCTTCTCTTGCTCTCACACTGGCAAGCTCTGAGTTAGGTTGACAGATTTAGCAAATAAAAATACATGATGTCCACATAAATTTGAACTTTAGATAGATGATATATAGCAATTTAGTATAAGTGTGTCTCATGCAATATGTGGGCCATATTTATTATTAAAATTATTTGCTGCTTATCTGAAAATCAAACAATTCGACATTCTGTATTTTATCTGGCACCCCTAGCCTAAAGAGAAGCCAGTTGTCACATTGTGAGCTGTTTTATGGAAATGCCACATGGTAAGGATGTAAGGACAGCCTCCAGCCAACAGCCAGAAAAGAACTGAAGTTCTTAATTAACAGCTCTTGAGGAAGTGAATCTTGCCAACAACCACATGGGTGGGATTGGCAGTGGATCCTCCCCAAGTCAAACTCTGACATGACTGCAGCTCCTGCAGACACCATATTGTGACCTCAAGAGAGACCTAAAGTTAGAGACCCCAGCTAACCATACTAGGATACCTGACCTACAGAAACTGTGAAAATAGATTATTTAAAAAAATTTTT
Organism: Carlito syrichta; assembly: GCF_000164805.1. NCBI lineage: Eukaryota > Metazoa > Chordata > Mammalia > Primates > Tarsiidae > Carlito > Carlito syrichta. The sequence goes on from NW_006996956.1 coordinate 84,842, forward strand.
GCCACTAAATTTTGGGGGTAATTTGTCATGTAGCAGATAACTAACATAGAATATATGAATAGCTTTCTCAACCAGAACTCTTCACTGAGCTCCTCTAATTTTATTAGAATACTTTTTTGCTGTTGGTAGTTCCTCACCAATCTCCTTTTGTTTCCATAGGAAAAATCTATAGATCCATCAATGTTTTTGAATCTTTATCATTGAATAGCTTTCCTGAATGGTTTCATTGCTTTTCTCTATTTCAACTCTTCATTCCTTTCAAATTCACTTTACTCCATCATTTTCTCACATCTTTCATATTCCTGAGTATCTAGTTTTCTTTTCAGTCTTTCTTTTCTTTTGTCTTTTTCTTCTTCTGGTGTTATCTTTGAGTGGCCTAATTTTTCTTTTCCATTTATTTCTTGTATTTTGCCAACACACTTTTTATTCCCTTCTGTTGTTCTATTGTTTCTTTCTTGTGCCCTTGTATTACTTCTCTGAGCTTTTATTTCGTGTAGAACTCCATATCATTTATTTTATATAGAACTCTGGTCATAATTTTTATTTGCTTTATTCTATAACATTTCTGATGTGTGTCTTTTGTTAGGTTCCCTTCCTCTTCTCCCCCTTCATTTATGTTAGTTTTCTTACTTTATAATGATTGCTCTTCTTGGAATGGAGCTCATGCTTCCTATATGAGCTCATTAAGACAGAGAGTGAGAGTGAGGGCTTGAGTGATTGATTGCTCTGGAATAGTGAGCAACCTAGAGTTTGGTCTGTTGTCTCTAAGCACCTTTGGAGCAACATTTTCTTCTGCCTGAGGTTCGAAGAAAATCTCCCAGGTAGCAGGGAAACTCCATGTGCCATATGTTTTTGGTGAAAGTGATTTAGTCTTGGATTTTTCTCCGGCAGATCAGAGTAGTGTGCTTCTTGTAGGCTTTCCACCTCTTGCTTTCTCCTCCACAATGAACTACTTTTTTCTAAGGAGCAGGTCTACATAATTTCACATTCAGCTCCACATAATTCCACATTCAGCTCCACTTCCTCCATTATTCCATGGTTCCATGGCACCAACTTTTGGGAAAACTCCCTCACCTGTCTTTGCACCTCAAAGTTACCTTTCTAAACTGAGAGTCCTAGATCCTATCTACTTGAAAATTCTGTGCTCTTACTATTCCAGCCAAAACCTCAGAGTCAAGAATATTCTTGCAGACTCTTCCCTCACTTGATTCATTTTTAACTATGTGCATTACTCCTTCCTCATCAACTGTGACTTGAAGTAGCAGGTATGTCTTAGTTTCATCAGATATGAATTTTCTTTTCCAATTCATTTTCTTTGTTGTTTTCAGGTAGCTTCAAGGAGAAAAGAGGGGCAGAGATTCTTTTCTTATTATAAAATAATGCATATTTATTATAAAAAATTTAAACTAATCAAAAATATATAGTAAGACAAATTAAAATATACAATAAACCTATTTACCTAAGGAATTATTCTCTTTTTTAGAGATCAGCCTTCTTGCCATAATATCATGCAAAGGGGATTTCTAAGGTGCATGCCTTAGAGTAAGTTTGTCCTTCTCAAATCTTATTCTGCTTTCTTTCTTTGCTTCAAGACAAATAATAGAAACCAAGATTCAGCATGGCTCAAGCAGGGAAGTGTTATCTCTGCTATGAGAAGAACATGATTATTTTCTAAAAGAACTGCAGGCCATGGCTAATATGTACTGAAAAGATCTGAGATCATGTTATTTGGCTCTAGAAGGTGTTGGACCAAAGAAGGTGAAATGTAAAGCTGAGTAGTAGAAAGTTTACTGATATAGACCTGCTCTCAAATGTCTATAGATTTAACATCCTGGCAAGAATGCCAAGAGCTGGGCAAAATATGGCTTCTTCTCAAAACTTGATGTTTTACAGAAAATAAGACAGAGATGTTGGAATCACCTTGATAGAACTTTGAGGAAAGTGTCAATACAACTTGCCCGCTGACTTTGGAAGGCCCCAAAGGAGAGTACTTTCACTATAGAAACAATGAACATGCTAGTGACAGGGACTTTAGCCTTGTTGGGAAGCTCAATGGCAGCTTCCTCTATAGTAAGGGATTGGTAGTTAGAGATGTTGCCATGAAAGTAGGATACCTAGTATCAATGGGACTGATACAATTCCAGAATAACAGGTGCCAGGTGGTGGTTTTTAATCATTCAAGGAAGGGTAGATTTAATTATCCATCATCCACTAATTACTTAATGGTCAGAAATGTTGGAATAGCAACCAGGAGGCCTAAAAAAACAGGACTCTATGGCAAAGACTACTAGACCATGGCATTTCTAGGGGCAGATAACTGGGGAGCCAACAAGGCATTTCTTGGCTTATATAACCAAAATAGACTAATAGCAGATGTTCAGAATGCTGGTGTTGGCTGCCCAATGGAATATAACAATTTCTCATCTGGTTCTCAGATCTGATCCAGAATCCTGCAATTGAGAAAGATGCTATATCCTCTTGCAGAAAATTCTTCAAAACTTCAGCACAAATATATAATACTAATTTCCCCATTCCTGCTCTAAAGTGTTCTACACTGCAGAAAATAAAATACCTGTACAGTATACATTGCACTATACACTGTAGAGATGAAAATAGCCAAATATTTCCAGGGCTGTTGGATCCAGAATTTGAGATGACACTAATACCAGAGAAAGCAAAACACTATCATCATGCCTTGATTAGAGTGAGTGTGTGAAAATCAGGTGATAAATGGAGGTTTGACCCAAGTTCATATCCTAAGTGTTCCAATGAGTCTGCCAACTCACACTGTGATAATTTTCATGGCTTCTGAGTGCTTAATTGGGTTGGATATCCATAGCAGTTGGAAGACCCCTCACATTGGTTCCTGATCTGCAGAATGAGAGCCATTATAGTTCAAAAGGCCAAGTGGAAGCCCCTGAAACTGCTCTCCATTCTAGCCAAGATGGTAAATTAGAAGCAGTAACTCATCCCAGCTGAAATGGCAGAAACTAGAGCCACTCTCAAAGACTTAAATTTTGCAGAGGTGGTGGTTCCTTTATCTCATTTCATTAGCTGGCAAGGCACTTGCAAAAACCAAGTGGATCATAGAGGATGGTGGTTGTCTTAGTTCATTTTCTGTGCCTATAACAGAATACCTAAAGCTGGGCAATTTATAAAGAAAATGAGTCTATTTCTTACCATTTTGAAGGCTGAGAAATCCAAGGTTGAGGGGCCACATCAGGTGAGAGCCTTCTTGCTCAGGGCAACTTTACAGGGTTCTAAGGCAATGCAGGGCATCATGTGGCGAGGAGGATGAACATGCTAATATGCTAGGATCAGCTCTCTCTTCCCTTTCTTATAAAGCCACCAGTTCTATTGCCATGATAACCCATTAATCCATTTGATTAGTCCAATCACTCACGATCCAATCATCTCTTAACAGCCCACCTCTCAATATTGCTGAATTGGGGATTAAATTTTAACATGAATTTTGTTTTATTTTATTTTTATTTTACTTTTTTTTGAGCTGGAGTCTCACTCTGTCACCCAGACTGGAATGTAGTGGCCGCTCCTGGCCACTGCAGCCTCGACCTGCTGGGCTCCGGCAATCCTTCTGCCTCAGTCTTCCAAGTAGCTGGAACTACAGGCGCGCGCTACCACGCCCGGCTAATTTTTTGATTTATTGTAGAGATGAGGTCTCGCCAAGTTGCCCAGGCGGGTCTCGAACCCGCGGGCTCAGGCAATCCACTCACCTCAGCCTCCCAAAGCGCGGGATTACAGGCTGAGCCACCGAGCCCGGCTTAACATGAATTTTAGAGGGAACAAATATTCAAACCATAGCATTCTTCCCTTGGATTCCCGAAATTCACATCTTTCTCACACACAAATACATTCATTCCATTTCCATAGCTCTAAAGTCTTAAATCACTTCAGCACCAACTCAAAGTCCAAAGTCCAGCACCGTCTAAAATCTCATCCGTAGGCCCATGAAATTTTTAAAAAAAGTGATCTACTGACAAGCATAGAGTACACATTTCCTTTCCAAAATGGAGAAATAAGCAAGAAGAAAGAGATAACAGGCCACAAACAAGTCCAAAACCCAAGAGAGCAAGCATTGGGACTCCAGAATAATCTCCTTTTACTCTGTGTACAGAACCCTCTGTATGTTGGTGTGGGGGCTGGGCCTCAAGATCTTGGGCGACTCTACCTTAGGGCTTAGCTGAACCCAGTTCTTCCAGGCTGGTGTTGCACGCTGGTAGCTCTACAGTTCTGGGGTCTCAATGGTGGTCCTGTTCCCACAGCTTCACTAGGCATTGCCCTAGTAGGAGCTCTCTGTGGCAGCTCCAACCCCATATTTCTGCTCAGCATTGGTCTACTGGGGGTCTTTTGTGATGGATCCACCCTTGCAACAAGTCTCTGCCTGGGCCCCAAGCTTTCAATGACATCCTTTGAAATCTAGGGGGAGGCTGCCAAGGTTTACAACCTGTACATTTGGAGCAGCAGATTATTAGTCCACATCTGGAGCTGCTTGAATCACAGCTGGGGTGACCAAGGAACACTGTTCTGGAATTCAGAAAGCAGAGACCGGAAGGGGCTCTGGGTAGCAAGCCCATGAAGAATACCCTGGGTCTGTAGCCTGAAACCATTCTGCCCTCCTAGGCCTCTGGGCCTGTAATGGGGGTGTAGCCTCAAAGATATCTGAAATGCCTTGGTGGTCTTTCTTCCATTCTCTTGATAATTCCTTCTTGCTGTACAATCTCCTTAACAAAAGGCTTCTGGGTCACACCCTTGATTTCCCAGCTCAAACATCATGCATTTTTACTTTTTACGTGATCAGGCAAAGAGTTTTCTCAATCTTTCTTCTCTGCTTCCATTTTAATTATACATTCTGTCTTTATGTTATTCCATTGTTTCCTAATCTCCAAAATGGACAAAAGTAACCATTCAACTCCTTTTATATTTTACTTAGAAATTTCTTCTGGTAGACACCCTAGTTAATCACCCTCAAGTTTGACCCTCCACAAAACCGTAGGGTGTAAACACAGTTCAGTCAATGTGTTTTTGTGTTTGTTTGTTTTGCCAGTTTATAACAAGGATGGCATTTACTCATTTCCAATACCTTGTTCCTCAGTTCCATCAAAACCTTATGAGAATGGCCTTTACTATTCCTATTTCTATCAGCATCCTGTTCACAATCACTTAACCAATCTCTGAGGAGTTTAAACTTAGTCTAGTCTTCTTGTCTTCTACGCTTATCATAATCTAGGCTTTACCTACTCTAGTCCTCCAAAATCTTCCGGGCTTTTCCTATTACCAAAGCTGCTTTCATGTTTTCAGGTATTCGTTACTAGCAATGCCCCACTCCTGGCACCAATTTTCTGTTTTAGTCTGTTTTACTTTGCTTATATCAGAATATCTGAAATTTGGTAATTTATAAAGAAAAGGAATTTATTTTTTACAGTTATGGAAGCTGAGAAGTTAAAGGCCGAGGGACCATGCCTAGTGTATAACTGAAACTTTGTACCCATTGAACAACTTCCCATTTTCACCTCCCCACAGTCCCTGGCAAACACCACCTTATTTTCTGCTTCTATAAATTTGACTATTTTAGATTCTGTATATAAGGAGATTATTTTACAGGATTAGGTTTTTAAAAGTAAAAGTTTAGCTTCAAGTACTATGTATAATTTTAGATTCAGTGATATGGTCAAATTAACCCTTAAAATTAAATATATATGTACATACACATATATATTTTTGAGTTGGAGTCTCACTCTGTCGCCCAGACTGGAGTGCAGTGGCACACTCCCGGCCACCATAGCCTCGACCTGCTGGGCTCCGGCGATCCTTCCGCTCAGCCAAGTAGCCAGAACCACAGGCGTGCTACCATGCCCAGCTAATTTTTTTTTTATTTATTATAGAAACGTGGTCTCGCCAAGTTGCCCAGGTGGGTCTCGAACCTGAGGGCTCAGGCAATTCACTCGTCTCGGCCTCCTGAAGTGCTAGGATTACAGGCTGAGCCACCGAGCCCGGCCAAAATTATATATTTTTACACTCTCTGTGTATGAGGATTCCTGTATTATCACCAATGCTGGGCATAAGTTTGACTCACAGAATGGAAATTTGGATATAAGTGTCTGTGTTTCAGGAGAGAAGGCTGGGCTGGAGGCAGAGATCTGAAAGTTGTCACACACAGATGGCAATTAAAGTCTGAGCATCTGAGTATCTGAGACTACTCAGAAAAAAACCATCAATTGATAAATAAAACATGCAAAGAACCTAAGAAAATAACCTGTAGGGGCACTGGGGGTTAAGTGCAAATGAATTTAAGGCATGGATGCAGGAGAAGATAAAAGAAAATGAGGACTGCCAGAGAGGTTGTCAAGGAGAGTGCCTAGTCCAAGAAGCCAAAGGAAGAAAGTATTTCAGGAAGTAAAATGCCACAAAATGCTGGCAAGAATGGAGTTTTCCGTGGGTTTAGCTACAAGCAGAGCAGTGGCAATCTTGGCAAGAGCAGTGTTCGTGGAGGGAGTATAGATGGTTAAGAAGGGAGTAAAGATGGTTAGAATCTACAGCTTTTCCAGGATGTTTGTGAGCCAAGTGGAGGGAAAAGCCAGGGCAGTAAGAAAGGAGGATGTCGAATCAGTGAAAGGCATTTTTGGTAGCATTAGATTAAGAAAAGCTTAATAATCTGCATGTCCTTTTTCACACGCAAAATAAGGGATTTCATTTAATGCTTAAATTAAAATGACTCCTCTTCCTCTCCACCTCAACTTCTGTTGATGCTCAGAGTATTAAGAAACCCAGCCCATCTTCTAGAGACCCATTTCTGTCTTAGATGTTTTGGGCTGCTATGAGGAAATACTATAAAATGGGTAGCTGATAAACAACAGAAATTTACTTCTCACAGTTTTGGAGATTGGGAAGTCCAAGATCAAGGTGGCAAAAGATTTGATCTGGACCCCACTACCTGGTTCATAGATGGTACCTTCTAGCTGTGTCCTCAAGTGGTGCAAGGGGCAAGGAGCAGCTCCTGGGCCTCTTTGATACAGGCACTATCTCATTCATGAGGACTCCCCTCTCATTATATAATCATCTTCCAAAGGCCCCACTTCTGAATACCATCACCTTGGAGGCTAAGATTTCAACATATAAATTTGGGTGGGGACACAAACATTCAGATCATAGTAACTCCCTAGATAGGAAGAGCTTTTCCATGAGTTGTTTTGTACTGTCTACAGAAATTCTCATGCATCCCCTCCTGGTCAATGCTGCCATTAAAACCAGGAGAGCAGTATGCAGGCCTTCATTCACACCTGCTGTCAGTTTGGTAGTACTGTCTGTTCGTTCTCTGCTAGCCCTATAGAAGTTCCTCACAACGTCAAGGGATTCTTCCTTTTCCTGTGATCTGCCCTCTGACTACTGTTCTAGGCTAAAGTAAGGTTCCCAAATCTGAACTCCTGAAGACCTGGTATCTCCATTAATTTATTCAGCAAACAAATATCAAGTGCCTGCTGTATGCATGGCCATTTCCCTAAGTTTTCCCAGAGCATCAAGGTTGCTAGGTCAGGAGAAGTTCTCCCATCAGATCACCTGTACAGCAGTTCCCTGAGTAATATTGTCTTCTTTGACATCATTTCATTATAATATTGATGAGAAAAAAATTGATTCCAGGTCCGAGTCACTGCCTATGTGGAGTTTGCATGTTCTCACGTATACATGAATTTTCTGCAGGTAATTTGGTCTCCTCCCACATCTTAAAGCTGTGAATTTTAGGTGAATTGGTGTGTCTACATGGTCTCAGTGGGTGTGGGTGTGAGTGTGAGTGTGCCCTGCAACGGAATGGTGGCCTGTACAGGGTTGGTTCCCAGCTTGGGCCTGAAGCTGCCAGAAGAGTCTCCAACCACCTGTGACCTTTAACTGGAATAACTGGGTAAACTATTGTCTTATTTGTTTTTATTCATGTTTCTTAAATGTATGTATAGCTCACATTTACTTCAATGTTTAATATTCGAAGTGTTTGGGGTCTTTGTTTAGAAGTTTGGTGATGTTTTTGTGACCAGAAATATGCTGTAGCAACTCTTATTTTTATCAATTAGCCTGTGGTAAAAATGATTTTGTTATATGCTGTTTCACTTCAAGTCACAGTTTCCAAGAACTTGTCTACTACATTAAGTTAAGACTTACTGTATGTAGGTATTCATGTTCTCAGAATCAGCGCACATGTTCAGTCTAAGTCATCAGCCCTGTCTTCTGCCATACCTGATCATGTAACCAAAGGGTCTTGTGCTGAATGTGGCTGCTTTTGTACTGTGAGTACAGAGTAGAGTAGTCATTTCTATCCTAGACTACCTGACATGTTTCAATAACGTTGAACCTCCATGAGAAGAGTTTGAGCCTTCATCACTTCTCTTCCAGGAAAGCCCTTTCTCTTTAAAAGTAAAATAAACCCAACCTAAAGTCATATCTTAGGTCTTACTTCAGTCAAAGTGCACATGTACTCTGCACTGTCCTTCCACACCCCCTTGCCACAAAATAGATGGATATATATTTGAATTTTGTGCAACTAAACCTCATTCTGATGGTTTCAGAAAAGCAAGGAAGTCATCAGAACCTATTCGGGAGACCTATTTTCACTTTATCCCTGATTCTTATAATGGGCCAGCACGTTCATTAGAGAAGGTAAGTGCTGATTCCCTTTTAAGTGGCAGTGTGAACAGGGCCCTGCCTGAGCAGCACTCATGTGTCTACTTCCTTTATCTGGTAGTTGATGGTTGTCCTGAACACCCCTCCACCTTTCTGCCTCCTGAAGCCACTCCCTCTCCCTCTTGCATGTTTGCTGTCTACAAAGCAAGGAAGTATCCAACTCTAATATCTCCAGGTGTCTCTTATAGCTGACTTTCCCCTGCTGTGGTTTTCCAGCATTTCCTAACTGATCCAAGCAATCTTTGCCTTCCTCTTTACCAGAGACAGATGGTAGAACTGATTTTAGACTTCAAAGAGACAACTCTCTTTTTCGTCCTAATAACAAATAAAGAGTATGTGGTAGGCAATTTTTCTACATCTCTATCAGTTTCTCCCAAAATATTTTGAAACTGGGTAGTATCTCTTCTAATCATAGGAGTCTTAAGTGACCAAAAGAGCAAAAATCTAAGTTGCACAGCCATTCAACAGGCTATCCAGATCCTCTCTGAAACCCCTCCTCCTCCTCCAGGAAGCCTTCCTCAGTATTTTCCTTCCCCTGGGCTTTCAGGATTCCTTGTGCATACCTGAATGGGTAGCTTTATCAAATTGTATAATGAATATTCATGAACTTTTCTGTTTTCACTAACTTTTTAATTCCTTGAGAATAGGAGCCTTTCTTATAAGAATAACTTATACCTTGGGGCTTAGGATTTGCCTGCATAGGTAAATGGATGGGGTGAATGGATGGATGGAGTAGGAATTTTGCAAAGAAATGAAAGAGCTCAGTTCCCTGTAAGTACTTTCACCTGTCTATGTCTACTGACTATCTCAGCTGTGGAGCTAAGCCAGGGTAATGCACACACCATGTTTATATATCATCTTTGTGACACATCTATTGCTTTATAGTTATGAATTATACAGAAGAGAGTACAATAAATAGTATGCCTCCCTTCTAGCCCCATCTCCAAGTTCCCTAATTTTCTTCCAAAGGTAGAACCACCGTCACCTCCTTTCTTACAGATCTTTTCTAAGTTGTTCTGTGCACATAGTGAGATGTGCTGATTCCATAATCCTTTGTTCCCCCACAGGATTCCATCTCAGCTCCTTGTGACTCTCAGCATGACCTTTGGCTCATGGAAGAATCCTGATAGTGAGAAGGAGTGGGGCAATCAGTGCATGTGAGGAAACTGAGGGTCTGGGGTGTCACCACAGATGGAGACAAATCACTTGCTGCCTTGATCAGGTGAAAATAAAGGGTGCACAAGCTGCTCTGTCAGATGGAGCTTAATATGAGTATTCCAAATGCCTCACCTCTAAGCCTCCCCCAGTATTTACTCTCCATCTTACCCATCTTTGCTTTACCTAGTGGCGACGATAGTACAGATTCAGTTTGAGTTGAACCAGTCAGACTCTGTGGCTCCCCCTTACAATGCCATCTCTCTGTTCACCCCAGAAGCCCTCCTGGGCAGCCCCACGGAGACCCTCACCCACACTGATCTTCTCTACCAAATTTGTCACCAGACAGACGCCTTGATTTGTCTGAGTTCCAGTACAATTTGCAAAAAGCCATGATTTTCTAAGAGTTGAGGCTGTGAGGCAGCCATTGTTTACTGAATTAGAGCCTTGGCATTCCTAATCACACCCAGCCTAGGGCTTCAGGAGCATGAAGAAACCCTATTTACTAGCATTCAGTGGGCCTCTGGGTGTTATTTCAGATGCAGAATAATTAGCAATATGCCCAAGAAGCAACAAAGCCTTGAATGATATTTAGTGACAATTATTCAGCCAAACCATTGCTTACTATTATAGGGGCTTATTAGCACCAAATTGTTTCGATAGGAAGTGGCATCAGCAATAAAAAAGAATGGCTGCAGCTTGCTGTGCAATCCCAGAGTCAGCAAAAAGGGGTTGGAATATGTGCACGTCTCTTTTACATCGCCCAGGAATGTGGGGGACCCGCTGGGCTGTGTTGGCAGTGACAGGAACTGACTCAGGTGGCTCAGGGTAGAGAGCCGGCGGCTGCTCATTGCCAAATCACTCATTCCTTCCTAGTAGTGCTTATTTACGCATGAAGAAAAGGGTGTGGGGAGCAGGCCTTTCTGTGCACATTTGCTTAGCTCTCCTATGGGGTGAGCCTTAGGACACCAAGGGACATGCTGGCATCATCTGCCTCATCCGCATTTACATTTACACACCTGATATCTAGATTGCAAGGGCTAGAGGGGACTTGAGCAAAAGCCTACATTTTACAGACCAAAATAATCCACGCTCAGAGATGTCTTTTAATTTACATGCAGTTACACAGAAGGGCCGAGACAAGAATCTGGGACTAGGTAAGTTCCTTTTGTTTACCTTTCGTGTAGCCAGGATTGCATTTTATAATCTTCTTTACTAAGGTAGAGGATGTGAGGTCAAGTCCACGACTCAGCTCTCCAGGCCAAAAGTGAAAATGATTTCAATGCCAAGCCAGTAATTTAGAGTTATACACATTACTCAATGAACTTGACTCAGATTAAATTATTTCTGTCTTCTCCAATATACATTTCATCCCTAGTTGAGCTGCTAGTTGAAGACAATTTTTTTTCATGCCCAATACAACACTTGTGCTTCTTTCAGGATATAGGGATGACTGGGGAACCCAGGCCCCCCCTTCAGCTCTGTAATTTATAAGACTCATCTTGGGAGCAATGAAAAAGTAGTACAATTTACCATAAAATGTTTGAGATGATATAAATAAACAGACTCAATAAGCAGATGAAATGTAATAGGGGTGAATACAAATATTCGCTTTTTGGTTCAAAAGAATTAGTACAAACATAACAAGGGAAGCTAAGAGGCTGATTATTTGGGTGTTTTGATAATAAGTACCATGTGAGTCAGTGTTTTAGTCTGCTTTGGCTGCTGTAATGAAGTACCACAGACTGAGTGACTTAACCAACAGAAGTTTGTTTCTCACAGCTTTGGAGGCTGAATGTTTGAGATCAGGGTGCCAGCATGGTAGGGTTCTGATGAAGGCTCTCTTTCTGGTTTATAGATGGGCACCTTCTCACTGTGTGCTCACTCGGTCTTTCCGTGGTATGTGTGTGGTGAGATCTCTTCATCTTCCTCTTCTTATAAATGCACTAATTCCATTATGGCCTTATCTAAATCTAATTACCCCCCAAAGGCCTCATCTCCAAATACTATCATTTTGGTGGTTAGGACTTCAACATATAAAGTTTAGGAAGATACAGCATTCAGTCCACAACAGTCAGCATTGCAAATAAAATAACATTTTAAAAGGCCAAATTAAAATTTTCATTAGATTTAAAAAATATGATATAGAAAAAAAGGAGGCAATAGGCCACTCTAACGGCCATGGGTCAGCTTATAACTGGGGTAAGTGGCTTCCTCACTTTACAGGGCCTTTGCTGGAATATTTGTGGGGAAGATCAGGTCTCAAAAAGTTAGTTATCATGGTAAATTTATGTGAGCTATAAAGAGTTTTAGAAAAAAAAGAGTTTCCTTGAAGAGGAAAAATTATGAGTTAGAAAATGAATACTAAAGGGGGTTTAAAATTTTATCCCAAATTAGCAATTTGTCTACTACTAATCAAACTACTATAGAGAAGTAGTCATTTAGCTCTGGAAGTTATACTACACTAGATGTCTGTTAGCAGGGGCAGTATAAGAAATCATGCTGGGGACTTTCCATATAAAGTGACAATTGGCTGACCTTGGATTTCAGCTGTCATTGGCTGGCCAAAACCAAAACCTGGAGATAACTCAAAGGAAACTTAGATCACCATACTGGAACTGACAGCAAAGTTTCAATCAAGCAATGGTTTTAAAATATTGAACATAATGAGACAATTGCCATCTTGAATCAGTTCAAGTTCTATTTTTATTAATTTTTCCTTAGTCTTCACTTTTCTTACTTTTATAAGTAGAAATGAGAATAATTTTGATGGCTCAACAAATTAATTTTATAAAGAGTAGTTTTTATAAAAGTGTTTTTCTTACATGAGATAATATGACTGACTGATAAGCAAACTAAATAGACATTATAAACCTCTTGGCAATGGCTCACATCTATAATCCCAGCACTTTGAGAGGCTAAGGATTGCCTGAACCCATGGATTCAAGACCAGCTTGGGCAACTTGGTGAGACCTCATCTGTACGGTAAATCAAAAAAATTAGCTGGACGTGATGGTTTGTGCTTGCAGTTCCACCTACTTGGAAGGCTGAGGCAGAAGGATCACCTGAGCCAAACAGGTCAAGGCTGCAGTGGCTGTGAGCTTGCCACTGCCCTCCAGCCTGGGCAGCAGAGTGAGACTCCAACTCAAAAAACAAAAAACCTCCAATGGTAGCTACCATCTCCGTAGGTCTAGTGCCAAAGAGAAGCAAACAGACCTAGGACACTATCCATCAAATTATCTTCACAATATCTTTCTCTTTTTTTCATCACAATAAAAAGCAGTTTATTAAGAGGGTTAGTTAATGAGTGGAGAAAAATGTCAAACCTCAAATCCCAGTAAGCAAGAAACTGTCTAGGTGTTAGGAGCGCTTTCTACTAGTCGGGAGGCTGAGTTTCCTTTCATGCTTGGCTGGTAAAGGTCCAAAGCGTGGGTAAGTGTCAGTGCCAGAGGAGGACATGAGAAAGCCTCCTAAACTACGAAAAGTTCAATGGCTGGGCATAGTGGCTCATGCATGTCATCCCAGCACTTTGGGAGGCTGAGGCAGGATTGCTAGATCCCAGAAGTTCGAGAGCAGTCTGGGCAACACAGGGAGACCCTGTGCCTCCAAAGAGTAAGATTAGTGGGGCACAGCTGTACTCAACTACAGGAGACTGAGACAGGAGATTTGCCTGAGCCCTGGAGTTCAAAGCAGTGGTGAGGTGATCCTGGTACTGCACTCTAGCCTGGGCAGAGTGAGACCCTGACTCAAAAAAATAAAAAATAAAAAATTGGGGGATGCAGCCTGATGTCTCTGCTGGGCTGGCTGGCAGGGAGCAATGCAAATCAGAGCTGAATGTGGGAGCTGTGTTGAAGCCAGTGGATGCCTTCCTCACACAGGGTTCACTATAACTTTCAAAGGTATTCATTTTCTTCCAGGATAAAAGAGCAAAATTATTGGGAAATCATAACTTCTATTCCCCACCAAAAGTATAGTGAATGAAAAATTGAAATAAGAAAGCTTCCTACTAGTAATAAAAGGAAATAGAACAACTTTAAGCCATAACCTTTGAAAATTGTCAGAAAAAGAAAGAAAGAGGAGATCCTTAGAATCTACACAGCTTGTTGGATTATGACGGAACCCCCTCCTCTCACATCCTTTCTCAGAAATACTACTGGCAGTTGGGAGGGGGTAAAAGAAAGCTTAAATGAAAGAATCCTACAAAATACCATCGATTGACCCTGCTGTGATTTGAATAATTTGTGCCCTCTATAATCATATCGAAGAAACTTGATCATCAGTGCAACATTATTGGGAGGCGTGGCCTTTGGAGCGTTATTGAATCATGAGGGTTCACCTTCTCGAATGGGGTTAGGTGCCCTTATAAATGAAATTAAGCAAGGGAGTTGGCCCCTCTTGCCCTTCTACCTTCCATCATGTGAGGACATAGTGTTGGTCCTTTCCAAAGGATGCAGCTACAAGGCACCATCTTAGAAACAAAGAGCAGCCCTCACCAGACAACATAACCTACTGTCACCTTGACCTTGAACTTTACAGGCTTCAGAACTCTAAAAAATAAATTTCTGTTCTTAATAAATTACAATAAATAGTATTTTGTTACCGCAGCACACAATGGACTAAGGCAGACTTCCACTTGGGGAGAAGTAGATTGAGAACTATGTAGCCACCCCAGCATGTAGGCGTATAAAACCAGAGGGAAGAAGCTCCTGCCACCACCTTGGTTTCACTTGAAGCAGGAAAAACCAGATAGGAAGCAAGGAATAACTGTAGTCAGTAGGAGCTAATTATCCCCAGGAATAAACAAGGGCTTAGAAATACAGGAGGCAAAGAAAAAATACATGAAACAAAGTCCTCTGAGAAAACTGGAAGATGAAAGGGAGCAAAAGGTATAAGCAGAGGCTTTAGAAGGACCAACAGCAGGCTGCAAGCCCACTAAACCCAGGACCATGCACATGCATAGAGGACACAGAAACACCCCAAAACTAAGAAAACAGAGACCAAGTAGAAAACAGAAAAAAAAGAAAACATCAAAGAAAGAAAGCATAAAGATAGAATTAATATAAAATCAATATTTTATGGAGATAAAAACTAATGCTATAATTTTATCTTTTAAAAGAATGTTTAAGTCGAGGGGATCTAAGACCCTTAATATGATGCAAGAAACTCCTTTAAAAGAAAGTAAATTTTGAATAAAGACAGACCCAGTAGAAGAGAGGCAATGAACTATTTATGCATGAGGGGAAGAACAGGTGTGAAGACCTTTTTGTAGGAGGCCACAGGGTGTGTTCTAGGAGTAGCCCAGATGGCAGTGTCACAGAAGTGGAGTAAATAGAAGAGAACATAGTGGGAAATGAGCTCACAAAGGTGACGAAAAGTCAAATCATCATAGATCACAGTGAGGGCTTTGGCTTTTCCTATGAGGAAAGAAAAGAACTTTTATCTGAGGAATGTGAGCCTTTCAAATGACTAGGCCCACAGAGGTATGAAAATGAGACAGCAATCATATTCTACTTCTCCCCTTTGGAGCTGTGTGTTTATCTACTACAACAGCTTACTATTGCTTATAAATTAACCTAATAATGTGACATTGAACACAATAACTCACACCCTATTGCTTAACAATGTATAGTCAATCACTAATCAATCTTATTTCTGTAAACCAATGAGAATTTCTGACAAACAATTTTGTGTCAGCCCACTTTCTGTCCCCGTTTTTGCCTTTAAAAATCCACGTGTGACAGCTGCTAATCAGAGTGTATATTCAGGGCAACTTGAATCTATACCCCCTGGGGTGCAAAGCTCAACCTTGGTCCAAATAAATTCTCTACCTCCATTAATTTTGCCTCAAATTCGTGCCTCTGGAGGATTTTTGGCAGTGACATGTCATGCTATAATTCACTTTTAATAGTGTCACTTTTGCTACTGCATTGAGAGTAGGCTCTGAGTCATAAGGAAGAAACCATGAAATAAACTGATATTAGCCGGGCACGGTGGCTCAGCCTGTAATCCTGCGCCTTTGGGAGGCTGAGGTGCCTGAGCCCGTGGGTTCAAGACCTGCCTGGGCAGGCGAGACCTTATCTCTACAATAAATCAAAAAATTAGCCGGGCATGGTAGCGCGTGCCTGTAATTCCGGCTACTTGGAAGGCTGAGGCGGAAGGATCACCGGAGCCCAGCAGGTTGAGGCTGCGGTGGCCGGGAGCGGCCACTGCACTCCAGTCTAGGCGACAGAGTGAGACTCCAACTCAAAAAAAAACAACAACAAAAAACTGATATTGAGATTAGGAAGATACCACTCTTAGGGGCCTGCCAGCACCCCTCTCCAAGCATGGAAATAAAGGAACATCCTGAGTTCCTTCAAGGTAAATTTCAGGCACCTAGTTAGCTCTGAGAATTAAATGAGCAACTTAATAAGTAAGAAGTTGATAGTAGCTGAAAACAAAAGGCAAGAAAGTTAGTCAGGAGATGTTTGGTTTCCTATAGAAACTAAAGATAACATCTTAACAAATGGCCCTGAGTTGTTTTCCACAAACCCGAACTCCACCAAATGAATCTACTGACACTTAGACCTCAGAAAAGGGGGAACTAAGGGCTGAACTTGATAGCTATTCTGTTTTAAATTTCCTTCTGAGGGACCTAGAAGAAGTCACACTTATGAGCCAGACTTATCATTCTTTTTCAATGACTCCAAGTTTTTAGATGAAGCTTCCTTTCCTTAACCAATTGCAAGTCAGAAAATCTTTGAATTTACCTCTGCCTTGTAAGTCTCTGCTTCAAGATGTCCTATATTTTTAGGTCAAACCAATGTATAACCTCCATGTATTAACTTATGACTTTGCCTATAATCTCTGCCTTTCCGTCTTTAAAAACACTTACATGTATGCCATCTGTGAGGTCAGTCCTTAAGTATGAGAGGCTTGATTCCTTTTGCTTGACACTCTACAAATAAACACCCTGCTGTTTCCCACTGCAAATCCTGATGTCGCTATTTGACTTTGCTCATGGGGTGGGCAGACCCAAGTTTGCTTCGGTAACAGTATGGTGACTTGGACCAGAAGAATGGCAATGAGCGTGGTGAAAAGTAATCAGATTTTACATATATAGTGAAGTTTGAACCAACAGCATTTTCACAAGTGAAAGAGTTGGCCTTAGTTGATGAATAGAGCTAATTCATAATAACTACAGAAAAGAGATAAATTATGGACAATGAACCTGTAAGTTCTATATGCTACTTTTTCCTCAATAACATAAAAAAACTAGTTCACCGGCACATAGTAGGATAGGGAAGTGTTAGAAATTTGAGAAGAGGAGAAAATATTTGAAATAACCATCTAGGAATATAGGGAGAATGAATGAGCTAGGAAATTATAGTGGCTGGTCACCAATAAAAGTCTATGAAAGGCTAGTGATAATCTAAAATGAGACTCATCAATATGTTTGTATACCTTATTTCAAGCACATTGAGCTCTATATATTCAGGAGTGAAGTGGGTAGGAATTTGAATTTAACTAAGGCTATGGATTAGCCAAGAGAGTGTGATGAAGTAAGAGAGAAGTAAGGGAGCTGGAGTGATGTAATGATAATTCATGAATTTAAACTGGATTAGGATTATCGTAGGAACTGAAGAGAGTAAAGGATAATAAAAATAAATGTGCGATTCCTAAAAGCTCTAAATATTGACCTCCCATACGACCCCGCAATCCCTCTACTGGGAATATACCCTGAAGAACTCAAATCACTCTATCAAAAAGATACCTGCACACGTATGTTTATCGCAGCATTGTTCACAATAGCAAGAACCTGGAACCAATCATGCTGTCCATCAAAAGAGGACTGGATTAAAAAAATGTGGTACATATACACAATGAAATACTACGCAGCCATAAAAAAGAACAAAATCATGAATTTTGCAGCAACCTGGCTGAAACTAGAGTTTATAATACTGAGTGATCTCTCACAGAAACAAAGATCTGAGTATCACATGTTCTCACTCATATAGTGAACCTTGAACATCCAATGCAATACTATAATAAAATGACTGACAATGGTGGGAAACTATGGGGGGGAGGGGAAGGAAGATGGGATTAACGGTAGTAAATATCTGAGGATGGGGAGACACCACTTATCAACAAGGGTGCCTGAACGAAGCATATTTGTATACCTAACCTTTAACTGTACCCCACAATATCATAATAAAAAATATTGATTATAAAAAAAATAAAAAATAAAAAATAAATGGAGTAGGTGAATTGATTAACCATATCAGTGAAGAAAGGATTTTTGAGTTGGGTACTAGCGAGTAGGATCTAGAAAGATAGGAAACAGTGATTACTGAGTGGGATTATTAAAAATTAGCTTATAGACATCCTACTTTACACCCTGATGGGCAAAATCTAGAATCTTAGTATGATATTGTGATCGGTAATTAAACATATATATGTTGGTCTTTGCCTCTGGTTCCCGGCCTGAACTCCTAAAACCCTTGCAATTCCCTGGGTGACAAGAGTTATAAAGATGAAAGGAGTGCCTTTCATTATTCATAATAAGTTCCTTTCAACCACTCCTGAATTTTTGCTAATGAAGTAACTTTTGAAAAGCTCCTAAGGATGGGGGCTGGTGGCCAAAAATACCAACTGTATGTCTACAAAGTTTGGAATTCTCAATCCCTACTCCTGACCTCCAGGGCCGGGGGTGGGGCTGGACACTGACTTAATCACCAGTGGCCAATCATTAATCAAGTATGCCTATGTAATGAAGCCTTCATAAAACCCAAAAGGACAGTGCTCAGAGAGCTTCTGGGTTGGTGCATATTTGGAGGTTCCTGGAGTGTGGTGCCAACAAGGAGGGCATGAATGCTCTGTATCCCTCCCCCATTTGCCCTAGGCATCTCGTATATCTTGCTGTCCTTGAGTTATATCCTTTGTAATAAACTGGTAATCTAGTAAGTAAAGTATTTTCTTGAGTTTTGTGAGCCACTCTAGTACATGATGAAACCTGGGGGGGGGGCGGGAAAACCCCCGATTTATAGCCAATCGGTCAGAGGTACAGGTAATAATAACCTGGACTTGTGATTGGCATTTGTAGTGAGGGAATGGGCAATCTTGTGAAACTGAGATCTTAACCTGTGGGAGTTGTACTAACTCCAGTTAGTGTTAGAATTGAATTGCATTGTAGGACACATAACTGATGTCAGAGAATTGTTTGGTTTGGGACAAAACAACCCACACATTTTGGTGACCAGAAGTGAAGTATTAGGGTGAGTATAAAAGTTTTCTTTTTCTTTTTATGCACTAGGATGATGCCAAGTGTTAGTGAGCACATTGATAAACAGGTGTCTTCATACTCTACTGGTGGAAGTGCAGCAATTCTTCAAAGCAGCTGGTAGCACTTAGTGAACTTAAGTTCATATCCCAGGACCCAGTTTCTTGTCTGTATCCATAAGAAACTCCAATGGAGTCCCTGGAGAATCACATACAGTAGAGTTTATTGAAAACTTGGAGGCAACCTAGATGCCCACTGCTAAATAAATAAATGTGGAATATGTATAAAAATGATGTATTGCAGCCATAAAAATAATGGCAAGATTTACCATGATTTACAAATAGCAGCATTGATAACTCTTAAAAATATAGGGCTTAATGAACACAAAAGCAAGAAAAAATAATACTATTAAAGACACATGAATATCTAAAAACATATGTTAAAAACACTAGTGGTTGATCAAGAGTAGACTGGTGAGTATTGAAAAAAGAAAAGGAGAAATCACAAAAACATGGGAGGGAGTTCATGCCTGGATTAATTATGATCATGAATTTTGTTTGTTTGTTTTGGTTTTTTGAGGAATAGGATAAATTCTGCCCTATGAGACTAGGCCCAATAAAAAGGGGATAAAATCTTAAAAATCTAAAGATATAAATTATTTTATTCTTAAATAAAAATACTAAGTTAAACGTTCAACTCAAGAAATTTAAAAATTAAATAAATGTATAAAAGGAAAAAATAGATGAAAGCAAAACAAATGAATTTTTAGAGTAGAAAAATGGTAGACTTAGTAAAAATAATTGAGAGCTGTAGGGTCTTTTAAAAATAAGTTAAGAAATATATATCTCACAGATTAACTTGGTCAAGAAAAAAATAATAAATCACCTATGTACCTAGCTAGCAATAAATAAGGTGAAATAACCCCATATATCAAAAAATACTTTTTAAAAAACCTTGTAAATAATTTTATGCAAATAAATTAGAAATAATCTGGAAAACTGAATGAAATGAATAATTTAGAGCTTTTAGGAATCACCACACTGCTTTCCACAGAGATTGCACTAGTTTATACACCCACCAACAGTATAGAAGTGTTCCCTTTTTACCACATCCTCTCCAGCATCTGTTATTTTTTGAGTTATTGATAATGGCCATTCTGGCTGAAGTTAGGTTGCATCTCAGTGTAGTTTTAATTTGCATCTCCTTGATGATTAGTGAGGTTGTACATTTCTTCATGTGTCTGTTGGTCGCTCATGTGTCTTCTTTTGAGAAGCGTCTGTTCATATCTTTTGCCCACTTTGTAATGGGGTTGTTTGTTGCAATCCTCCTACTGGGAATATACCCTGAAGAACTCAAATCACTGTATAAAAAAGATACCTGCACACGTATGTTTATCGCAGCATTTTTCACAATAGCAAGAAACTGGAACCAACCATGCTGTCCATCAAAAGAGGACTGGATTTAAAAAATGTGGTACATATACATGATGGAATACTACGCAGCCATAAAAAATAACAAAATCATGAACTTCGCAGCAATCTGGATGGAACTAGAGTTTATAATACTGAGTGATCTCTCACAGAAACAAAGATCTGAGTATCACATGTTCTCACTCATAAGTGGACCTTGAATATCTATCGTAATACTATAGGAAAAGGATTGACAGTGGTGGGAAACTATGGGGGTGGGCAGGGAGGGGAAGGGAGGTGGGATTAATGGTAGTCAATATCTGTCTGGGGATGGGGGCTACCCCTTATCAACAAGGGTGCCTGAACGATGCATATTTGTATACCTAACCCTTAACTGTACCCCACAATTTTAAAATAAAAAATATGTTTATAAAAAAATGAATAATTATCTAGATAAATATAAATGACCAAAACTAATTCTGGAAGAGTTAGTACTTCTAAATATACCAATAATAGAAAAAACAGAACAACAGCAACCCACAGGTCTGACATTTTCACTGACATCATTTCAATCTTTAAGAAACATATAATTTCAATGTTATTTATTCCTATCTAGATATTAAGAATCAAAAAGAAATTTACAAATTTTAAAAATAGAATCATGGCAACTCTAACACCAATGTCATAATAAAATGTTTATTCCAAGATCTAATAAAAGCAGCTCAAAGAACCTTACTTATGTTTATCAATGGGACAAAATCTTCGCTAAAATATTATTAAAAAATAAGTCAAGCCGGGCTCGGTGGCTCAGCCTGTAATCCCGCGCCTTTGGGAGGCTGAGGTGAGTGGATTGCCTGAGCCCGCGGGTTTGAGACCCGCCTGGGCAGCGAGACCTCATCTCTACAATAAATAAAAAAA